>NC_138499.1:57990353-58160353 GCF_964252035.2 Podarcis erhardii | reverse complement strand
CATGTATTTACTTGGGAATAAATAAGACCACCTAATGTCACTGATACCGGCTTTGAAACAAGTGCAGAAGTGTTTAGAAACAGAACACCAGAAGGCGAGTGCTGTGGATATTTTTGTGTCAGATAATTAAAATGTAGCATTTGTCCTTCAGCTTCATTGTGGAACAGATACTATTGCTATTACTTTTCTCTTAGAAATGAGAGGGGGCTGATTTTCTCTAAACTGACTAGGCAAACATCATTATAAATTGGAATCTATACAAATGAGCCTTCACAGAAGTATAGAATATGAACCAGTGATAGTTACGAAGTTGTTTACTCGCTGTACAGTATATTGTGAAATTGTCATAGAACTAAAAAGTAAAACAATTTATTTGTTTAAAACCTAAGCACTATCTCTGCCTTATTTATAACACTAATTTACCAAATTTGTACGTATGAAGTGAAACTGGATTCTGCCCTTTGCTATTAATGGCATCAGTATAAAACAAGATAACAGGGCACAATAGAATAGTAAAGTCACAAAGGTTCATGCAAGCCTTATCCTATTCCCTGAACTTTTAGATTTAAGCCTCAGAAAACTATCCTTTCTATGATAATAAAAGCTTAAAAACAGTATTAACTATAAAGCTTAAGAAAAGGAGAATGCATTAGTACTCAGAGGCTGATCTACTTCAGCTTACAATTCTAATACATATTTACTTTTCATATTAACTTTTTTACAATTACTGTACTAGTGTCTATGCTTCATACATATTTTTCATTTTTCTAAAGTAATGAGACTATGGAGGCCAGAGAAAATAACTGCACACTTCGCTGTTTAGTTTTCTGGGCCACTCAACAAATGGACATTTGGGGATAGTGATTACTAGCAATTTAAACCAGCATTTTGTTCCCTAAGCTACTTACTCCACAGTCATACATCAGAAAAAGCTTGAATCCTTTATATTGCAAATGGCCAATTCTTTCTCAGACCACTCTTAGCCAAATATATGTGACAGTTCATATCCATATATATGGCCAAGGCAGTTCAATAAGTCCATACGTATTAGGTTTGGAGAACAAGGTAAAAGATTCAGCCCCTGCCAACCCGGATACATAGTTAAGAAAGCTCAACCATGGCTGGTGCTATGTTGCAATTGGCAATCCACAGCTTGAGAATAGCCTACAAACAAGAATATGAAACTTTTGAGCTGAAATAGGACTTCAATGATTTCCCTTAGCTATGGTTTGGTGTGATGTCTGGATTGAAAAACCACCTCTAGAGGTCACTACTCTTAGAGGCTGGAGTGATGAGCAAATTAAAGTAGGCAACAGCTCCACACCACTGTATGGTTCTCAACTACAGGCACAAACCAAGGTTTGGTCCAATGTCTAAACTGAAGCATATTGTCACCATAATTCTATATTATGTTAGACATATGCATATTGGAGTAAGTTCCCAGTATATGTGTTTAGGGTTGAAGTACAGATAGTGTTTAAAGGAGAATTTTGCAACTAATTCATATGGCCATTTTTTAAAGAGCCAGAGTGGTTTAGAGTACCGGAGTTGGATGAGAGAGGTGTAAACATAAATTCTGCTCCGCCATAAAGCTGAACAGAAGGTAGCTTTCAACAAGTCACTCTTTCTCCCTCAGTCTAACTTAACTCACAGGGTTGTTGAGGGTAAATTGGAAGAGCTGTAGGCACACATCCTTAAGCTTTGTGGAGGAATAGTATATCAATGTGATAAAATAGTATTTTACCAATGCGATGAAATAATATTTTCCGAAGTCTGAGAAAGAATTATTTCTCTTTCCAAAATTAAAATCCATATTCTGATACTTTACAATTATTTCTCCAGATTACCTTTGACCCAATCACTTAGGTAATAGGAAATGAATGGAAAACTAAATTCCATGTTGTGCTCTTATTACTGAGACTGTATTTACCTTTTAATTTCTAGTCTACTGGCACCAAAATGAGAGATGCTTCTTCAAACCTATTTAAAATGAGAGATAATGAAACTGATTTTTTTAAAAACTGCTTTTTACAATACTTCTTAAAATCATCATAATTTTCAAAAGATTTTTATTAAAGTTTCATCTGAAGTAAGCTCTTAATACTGGAAATGTTTCTCGTGATTCATAATAACTCACTAACAGGAAAGGTGCATCGATTTTGGAGCACAGACAGTTTATAGAAATTAGATGATTCTAAGGATTCCCTACTTACGTTCCACAAAAGGTTAACAGAATTCACTTTCATTAAAGGTTTAGAATCATAATGTGCAGTTTACTCTGCACATTCTAATGAATTTCACGATCATCTAAAAGTATGTATCTTTAGTCAATCCATTGAGACGTACCTATAAATACTGTTTTACACTGAAACAATCATCTGCAAAAAAAATTGTACAAAAGAAAAGAACAGGGCATATTGAGGGTTCTGAAAATTTATAACAAGAAATAAAAGAATGCAATAATGTATTACACAGTGATGCAGTTTGTACTTAGTTTTTTCTCCTGCTTTTTGATTATTCAAATCAAAATCCCCATGGAGCCTGCCTTTCCCATCAATTTTAAAAAGAATTTGCTCATGTCTTTGATGGAAATAGCCCATAACAACATTTTTTGCCTTAAACATTCAAATGCTGCTTATACATGTCTCTCTGGGACAAGTTTAAAATCTGCTCATATTCAGTACTCACAACCCTATCTTTTTATTTAAAAAAAGCCAAAAAGATGTCTATTTCTATTAACAGGAATATACTTTTGAAATTACCTGTTAATTTACAGTGCACTATTTCATCTCAAATTTTTGATTAGCTTATTCTGAGAAAGTTTCTTACATTCTGATTGTAAACTAGTTTGGGTTCGGTCTACGTGAGAGATTCAACGAGTTGATGTGGAGAGAATATATCTGTATTCATGTCATACGCAGCCAAATCCACAGCCATAGTTCAGTCAAAATATTTGGATTAAAGCCAATGAGAATCTAAGGTGCCTGGATTGTGGACTGGGTTCTAGACAAGGAATGTCAGTGAAAACTGGTACTCCAGTAATTCCAGTTACCTGCATGGAGCAATACTACTATAAGTAGCTACCAAATTGCCTTTAAGGGTCAAACGTTTAGGTAGAAGGCAATTCATATACATCTCTGCAGAGAGGGAGATGAGAGATGGAGCAAAGGAGGGAGCCAATGTGCCCCCAATTTTGGCATATTTCCCCCTGCGTACAAAGAGGTTTAGCACACCATGTCCCAGCATCTACTAGAGCAAGCTGTATTAGTGCAGTTTGCAAGTAGTACAAGTTCTCCATTAGAATCAGAAGGGCCTAACAGAAATGCAACAGGGACTGTGTGCTTTCCCATTATTAAGGAATAATCCTACATGTTAAGAATAAAGAAGAACCAAAAACCTAAAATATGCACTATTTGCAAGGGGTAGTACTGAAACAAATGTCACACCCGCTTTTACTTGCCGCTGCTGGCCATGCAGTGTTTGAATTTTGAGGACAACGCTCTCTAACCCTCAAGAGCCAACTTTGCTTTTTCTTATTCCCCTACCTGCTCTCAAATATTTTTATGTGTACAGGCATGAAAGGCCGTCTGGCTTATGTTCCTGTATTTCCTAAAATAAATGGCACAGAAAACTATTCAACTCTGAGTAAGCTTTGTCTCCGTATTCTAATTTTGCAAACAAGACCCTTTACAATTATCATTTACACAGACCATGACAATTTACATACAATTTAAAATAGTATTCTCTGAGGAAATCCTGTTCTTAATGCTAATTTTGCTTCCCACGGCATCTTAAACTTTTATGCCAATTTCACAATGGGCATTGGTTATCAACAGGGTAATTTGTTTTTGTAGTATGATAAATATTTTTACTGTTGTCATTAATATGCTTTACATGACTTATTCAGCTGCTGTTGGTTGTAAACCAAGGAACTACAGAAACACTGGGGTGGATTCAAAAATGGTAATGTATGGAGGAGATGCTTCACAATCAATGAGACGTAAGTTGGTCATGACTAACTTAAGACCCACCGATCTCAGTGAGTCTACTCAAGAGGATAATTTAAGTTCAATTCACTATGCATTATTTCTACACTATTCAAAGTGATAAATGAATTGTAACAAAGTGAATCCATTCAGCATACAAATGATGAAAAATCTTACACTAATTTTGAAATACTCATTTTTCCCCAAAGGAAAAAATCCTTACTAGCAAACTTGAAGATACAATGAAAATAAAAGCTTTAAAACGGAAAACAGGCTCATGCAAGTATAATATACCTTAAACTATGGGCATTAGCCAGTTTTCCTACTAATTAAACTTTCTGATTCTCAATGGCTACTCAAATAAAGATCGGCAGGTTGTACCCATTCAGATTGTCGGAATGACAAAGTATTTTTCTGCAGTGTTTTCAAACATAACTTTACTTATCAAAATCTATTTTGTGTCAGTATAAATGTTCAGTTATCTTTTAATGTGCATGTTCCTTAACTGAACAGCTATCAACATCTAATATCATTCATTCACTATAGATAATTAATACTACTCTTTCGCTTTAGCTATGTTATCTCTTAAAATAAACATCACATTAAAAAATAACTTTTATTTTCTCTCAAATTAATTCTTTTTAACTCTTTTTATGATAGCTTTGAATCCCATAAAGAAAGATGAATTATCACATACTGATCCCTAGCTGTGAAACAGGAGGAGACAAATAGAGACCCCTACTGTGTTTAACAACGTAGAAGAAATTCCACACTCAATAGAAAAATTTCTACCCTTTTTCCACAGGCCACATAAACTGATAATATGAATGTGAACAGTGGAGGGCACTCTTGCTATGCAAAACTTTGCGTTGACCCGGTATACTTATTTTGATCTATTCAGTGGCCTAAATTTCACTATTTAACAGCCACCTGTGGCATAGTCACTAACTGCTTTCTGCTTAAAACAAATGCAACATCCAGCCAGCCACTAGGCTAGGGCATTTCTTTGCACATATAAAGAACACAGCAAGCACTTTACATTTTGTTTTGACTAACTGCAAAACTGTAAGTATCATATATTAAAATGTTAGCAGTGTATTTTTAGAAGCAGGAGGAAAGCAATGATGCACAATGATCTGGCGAAGCTTAAATATTGCACGTATTCAGTTTTACCAGGATTTGTAATTCGTTGCGAGCTGGCTCATGTTTCCAGCATCCAAACACAGGTGACACAAACTTTTATTAAGAGCTAATACAACATTAAGGTTTAATTGCTGATGTGTATCAAGTGACGAATTATTAAATACTGCATAACAGGAGTCTAAAAAATGTAAGAGATCACTTTTTAATGCGACTTTCCAGCTTCAGATACTGTTCACAAAACAAAAGCTAACATCTAACCCATTTTGACGCTTTCAAGTTTGAGAGCACGAGAAACGGAATACCAGTTTGATAACATAGAACCTTCTGTAGAAACATATCTACTCCTGCCACGCTGACAGCATCGTAGCTATTTGCATAAGTGCATGGTTGCAGTATCAGGCCTGAACTCCAGCCTTGAAATATAACGGTATCTCACCGATCTAGCTCTCCACAGATAACTATTCTATATAAATAAAGTAATATAACCACTAACAAACCAATTGGGTCAGTTGCCATCATCCTTGTGAAATATTAATATGCATAGAAAGTGAGATGGATGACCAACAAAGTCGCTTCGATTAAGCAAAATAAAACTGCATCAGCTCTGGCAAGGTTAATTAAGGAATTCAAAGCTACATAAAACAAGGCTCACCCCCCACTTATTTAGAACTGTAAACACTTGTGTCGAACTAGATGGGGCATTTGATAAGCTGCACAGAATGTAGCAAAAACTCAGACGGATCTCTAGTTAACACTCAGAGTCGGTGTTAACACTTAACAGAACAAGTGGTAAGCCGCGCTGCCAAGGTCAACTGCACAGATGTACTAATTGTATTATGAGCTTGACATCTAGTGGCCACCCCTGGCAGGGCAAAGCAGGCAAAGGTTAAATCAGCAAACCTTGTCAAAGCACTTCTAACTACCCACCCTCAGGGAGAGTCCATCGGAAAGCCTGCTGGCACTCCACGCAATCCCACCTTTTCACCGACAACAAACAAAAAAGGACTCCGTAATACACTCAGCACCAAAGCACGGAAAACAGAAAATGGGGGTGGTCTCGAATGCTAAACATAACATATCTACATCTTCAACACAAGGAGGAGGAAAGCATTCCTTTGCAAAATATGCAGACCTCCTATTGTCTTTCATCGGTAAATATTGTTCTATCCTTAGCTCAGCAGTCAAAACTTTTTTATAAGAACTGCTTTTGAGTTCTGCTTAGGTATTGCTGCCATATTCATTCATGATTAGACAAAAGAATCACCCACAGTATGGTATTCTTTGATGATGAAGTATTTTTATTTTACAAAAAGAACCATTGATATTTTATATTTTCTACGGTACTTGTGTGACATGACTTGTCACTGCCTTTGGCAACTATCCAGCTCTATGATTAAAAAAAACCCCATGGATCTCAACTGGTCTACTCTCAAACAAGTTTAGGAGGAGACTATGTATGCACAGCTCGTTTCCTTTCCACTGCTTAAGTTCATTTTCCTAGAAAGCACTCTCAACAACTCCATCCAAACTACTTATTCGATACAAATATTTAAAGTAAAGTAAAAGAAGTGAAATGATTCATATAAAAATGTAACTGCAGCAGACATTTTGCACTATTAGGTGAGAATAATTTTGAATCTATCTATTGCTTACTCTTGAAGCTATTTTTAACTGAACCTTCACCATTTGTAAAAGCATGCTGTGTTATTTTGCACCTAAAATGTATCATTTCAGTGTTTTCAATTTTTCACCTCCTATTATATATAGTTCAAAATATGACAGAAACTATTCAACATCCTAGCACATCTGTTTTATTATCCAAAGCTGAATGGATCCTGCCCCCCCTTTAAAAAAAAAAAAAAATGCTTACTAGACATGCTAGTGTGGTTTTGGCATTCAGTTAACAAACCAAATCTTATAATCCTATGTTTAAATGGAAGACGCACACAATTTTATTTAGGCTGATTCGAATTTCAGAATATTAGTGTGTTAAGAAACTATAAGTAGCTGCTTTAAGAATATATAAGATCCTTAAAAAACCAACATTTTGGCTAGAAAAGTGATCAGCATTCAAATATGAACATCCAGCTTATATTAATTGCACAGAGCTGATTGTAATGATTTTTCAAATAAAATTAAATGTTTCTTATTCATGAAAGGCATATGTTTCACTGCCTCCTTAAGGAGCCATATCTGGGATTAATAACACAAAAGAATTTGAGACTTTTTAGTCTGCTTTATCATTTGCATACTAAAATAATAAACTAGTAAAATTAATTTCTGCTATTAAACCATGCTTTTCGAGGGGTCTTTGAATAGATATAAAATAGGAATGAAATTATTATAATGCAGCCATCTATAAGCCTACAAGTACAAGCAAAATAAGTTAATTGTCTTTCCTCATGCCAACAGTTAATCAGCAAATCTTGTAAAGGCTTATTTTTAAACTGGAAAACAAACAAACCAATGACCTAATTATTATTTGAAGTAGAAAGCTTGGAAAAAGTCACACAATTTCATATTTAATTCAGGGCTTACTGTTACTTCTAATGCTCTTAAGAGTATTACATGTTACAGAACAGTATAACGTAATACCCACACTTCTTTATCTACATAATTTTAATGGACATTAGCAAGTATGCTACAGACCCACATCTACAAAATAACTGGCTATATTACAATGAACTGAGGGCAAGAAAAAACAACAACCCCAAATGTCTAATACAGTACTGAAGTGAGCCAAAATATTTATATTACTAAAGGTAAGCCTATATCTGTCTGTCTGGACATATATATTACTGTATCTATTTCAAATGTATCAAAATTATGAGCAGAATTTGAAGAGCAATAATATCAATGTATGACAAATATATATATGAAGCACAATACAAATGTATTTTTGTTAGCCATGTAACATTACTGTAAGAGTTGGTTCCTAATAAACGTAAGCTAAGCAATAATTACTGTTACCTTAAAAGGTACAAAATACATTCTCGAAATTTCTTCTAATAATTATTTTTAAGGCCATCTCTGATCAGTTATCATCCACTAGAATATGCTTAGGGTTCCCCCCTCTTCAACACTGTCACTGCATTTGGGTTAAAGTGTGTGCAACATTCCCATTTGCTGCAACAAAACAAGACTGTTCTGTAATGCTAGTAATCTGTTGATTTAGAGATAATCATTTAACTGGGGATGTAAAGTCTCCTGATATTTGAGATTAAACTCATTCAGCATAGAGAACAGCAAATTCACCATATTGGGTTTTATAACAACTCCTTCAGTTATTGTGCTACTCTTTATAATGACCATTTCTTTCAATATGGCACCCTTTAAAACGTTTAGTGCATAAATACCTTTCATTCACTACTTGTCAGCATAAACCGCTATACAGATTCTAATTAATTGCTGCATGCAAGCATTCGTTCTCCAAATTGCCAAAACTATCTTTCCCACAACAAACGTTTCAAAATATCACTTTGCGATATTCTGAGTGGTTTTCATACTTCTGAGAAGGCTCTGCTTTGTGAAATAAAGTTGCACTGTACTGTAGTTCAAGCTGACTTCAACAATTATTTATTGTATTGCTAAAACTTCCTATTGTAACACTGCCACCTAAATTGACTGGCCTTCGTATAACTTTAAATATGGCCTAATGTTTATCTTCCACTCTGTCAAACTGTCAGGTTTCTTTTTGCTACTGTGTAACATAATATCTGCCAGAAAAAGGAGCATTAACCCTTAATAGTTTTCCTTAATGAAAGTAGTCTTCAAATGCAACATTAAATGTGATTCTATGTATGTGTATGTGTGTGTATGTGTATATATATACACATACACATATATGATTCAGGCAAGCTTTATAGACTTAGCAGCAGATTAAGCAGTTATGTTATATAAAAGACTAAGTAGTTAAAAATACTAATGAGAATGAAGGTTGAAATATATTTAGATTATAGAGTATTTTTTTGTGGGGGGGAAATGCTGCAAGTGTTCTTTTTGCGTGCTATAAATGGTGAGAGCTAGTTTTTGGCCTGTTGCAAAACAAGAGCCAGGAACTGTGGCAATGCCTTGACTTTAACTGTAAACTACAATGATGAGAGCTGACTTTATAAGATACGTTTGAACTCTTATGAGCCTTTAAAGAGAAAAAATACTTAATTGTAAAAAATGTGTAAATGATGAGCACCAAACTCATGTTCCTAAACATACAGCAGTTTATATACCTCCCTATATTCACGTTTCTGAAAATGAAAGTGCAACATGCAAGCAGGACTACTTCAGCTCCTTACTACTCCCTTACAATAATGTTTTACTCTATGAATTAAGATATATTAAAAAGGGACATAGAACATTCTGATTACAACATTCTAAAGCAGAGAAGTATTTACACTGTTGCATTTTAAGGGCTGCTGTGAAAGCCGATTTTGAGCTATTCAAGGACCACAATAATAACGCTTTTAAAATTCCTCACTGGGATGCAATGTAGTCCTTTTGATGGAAAGACTGTCTTTCTCATTCGGCAGAAATAAATCCATTCATTTGATCATGTAGTCATTGAGGGCAATACAAAACAAACCAAGTGTGAGAAATTCTATGTGATGAAGTAAACAAAACAAAACCCCAAAAAAGAAAAAAAGAGAAAAAAACATTTCCATGACAAAAAGATTCTTTGTTCTTAATCTACACACCATATGCAAGCGTTTCTTTTTAACATATCTCCTGTTCTAATCTTGGGTGACATGGCTACATAGATAAGAGATGCTAAGCAACACCCCCCCCCAAAAGAAAAACCCTCCAAGCTGAACAATTTTCTTCAATTTATTAACTCACCAGAAGTACCATAATGAGGCACTTTTTTCCCCCTCGTTAACTTTTAAAAATATTCAGTGTTGTCTAAATTCTTAAATCAAGGACCCTCCCAAACCACTACAGATTTAAATAACAATGCTGTATCTTTATTAAAGAAATGCTGATTTGCCTACAGTGAAGTATTTTGAAACCAAAGGAAGTGTTAATAACAAAACAAGAAATGTGTAATTTTATACTTCTGCTGTGACCCAGGGAACTTGTTTCGCTGCCTATCCATTATTGCCATTACCCAAGAAGCTTTTCACATTACTAGCTGCAGCAGCCAACCCCTTCCACTTCTCTTTTTGGAGTCCTTTTAGGAAAAGGAGATGGTAGGAATGGGAGCCCTGAGCATTTGGCAATCTAGCATATGCTTACGAAACCAAGCCACACTGCCCTAAGCTTCAAGGCTGCAAACTTTATTTAAAATAGTGAAAAATCCTTTGTTGCCAACTTCTTCTTCCCCCTCAGAACAAACTCCTTTCCCAAGATGTGTTTTTTCTTGGGCAAAAAAAAAAGGAAGAAGGCTGGATGAAGTAATTATGGTCAGCAGGGAGGGGAAGACATTTATTTCCAACCACGATTTTTCCTGATTACGCTGGAAATGCAGGCGATAACTTTATGAGGGAAAGGATTGAAAAACTTCCTAGTGGATTTTGTCTTCCCCGCCAGAAAAAAAAAAAGAAGTGGCAAATTTTTTCAGCGCCACACGGTGAATATAGTCACAAAGTGATCCTAACACATTCGGAAATGACAGCTCCAGAAAATAAGTTTGACCAGCTGCAAACCACAGAGATTTGGAAACCGGGGGCTACTTGTTTCACTAGCACTTTGGGCAAGGCTGAGTGCGCCCTTTGGCACGCGGGGCCCAAAGAAACCCCTTTTCCAACCTTGTGAGGAGGGGGGAAAGAAGATGGCAATTCCTACTCCAACCTCGACGCCATGGACATCTTCATGGCAATAGAGATGGCAAGGGAAGGGAAGGCGGGAGTAGAGACCTACTTATCCACCTCAGGCCTGCCTCCCTCACGCCCAGGAGAGCCATCTTCTCCCTCTGACCCTCTCCAGAAAGGAACCACCACCACCACCACCCGCCCCTCTCGCCTCGGCCTGTTCCTTTGAAGGAAGCCGCAGGCAGTCACAGGCACAGAGCGCGATCTTCTCCCAAGCCCTGGGCCTGGCCACCTTCTCGGGGCGTCGGAGGGAGGAGCCTCGGGGGCCTCGACGAAGCCCCCTCTCGCCCACGAGTTCCCAAGGGCGAAACGGAGGGGCTTACTTCAGAGTAAAACACGGTTAGGACCGGGGGGGGGAGAGAGAGATGGGGTTTCCCCCCTCCCCCTCCATCCACACACAGAGGCCTCGTGGGGTTTATTTGTTGCCAAGGGGGACGCGACAGCGGCCGCCGTCAGGGCCGCTTTCGGGCGGTTCCACCAGCGGAGCCCCAAATCTGTAGTTTGCAGCCTCGGCGGCTTGGTCAAAACGGGGTGGAAAAAGCTCTGATTCACTTTTCGCTTTGGAGAAAGCGGCTGGGTTTCTTCCGTCCCAAACTCCCCATCGTGAACCCCGAGGGGGAGAGGCGGCGAGAAGGCGAGCCTGGGCTGGGCGGGGGGGGGGGGCTCTGCCCGCTCGCCCCCCCCCCCACCGCTCCGTCGAAGCGTCTCCCTCCGAAGCCCAGCCATAATTCAAGCGGCCGGGCGCACGCCACAGGGCCAGCCAGGGAAGGGAGGGAAGCTCGGCAAGGTGGAGGCGGAGGGAGGGAGGGAGGGAAGCCGGAAGAAACTTGGGCCGAGCGGCTGAACTTTCCTGCCCGACCCGACGCCGGCTGCACTTTCTGCCGCCTCCCGCTTCGCCAGGAGGGGGGCGGGCGGCGGGCTGGTTTCTAGGCTGAGCTCTCCCCGAAGAAAGCCCAGGCTCAGGAAGCGCCCAGCCCTCCCCAGCCCCGGGGCTGCTGCGCCCTCTGGCTTACCCTGCTCCGAAAGCACCTCGGCTGGCAGCTCCTCGTCCGATCTGAGATGCTGGGGCTTGGCTTGCTTTCGCCGAGACATGCTGCTAACTGAGGCGTCTTCTGGTGCCTGCTTTTTGCAGAGACATCGGCGAGAGGTGGAGCGCTGGGGTGGTGGGGGGGGAGGGGGTGGTGGAGGGGCGATTAGGTAGGGGGGGGGAGGAGGAGGAGGAGGACTCGGTGGCGAGGGGAAAGTCGAGTTGGCGTCGGCGTCGGGCGGGCCACCCCTTCCTCCGGATTTCGGCGCCGATTAATTAAGAGCAGCAGCAGCAGCAGCAACTCCCCCCTTCCCGGCGACAAACTCACGAAGCGCCCGAGCAAGTAGCGGCGGCGGCGGCGGCGGCGGCTGAGCCGGGCGGGGGCTCCGCGGGTCTGTGCTGGGTGCGCGTCCGGCTGCGCGCCTCGCGCACGGGGCTCAGTAATTATGATTGTGAATAATGCATGGCGATTAATGATGCCGGGGGCGAGCGCGGATTGGCCCGGCTCCAGCGGGCTCGGGCTGCATATGTAAATGAGGGAGGGCGCTCAGCAATTAGCCGCCTCTGTCCGCCCAAGGAGGCGTCTGCCCGGCACCAGCAGCGCCTCCTGCGAGAGGCACCGACTGCAGAGGGAGCGGCGGCGGCGGCGGCGGCGGCAAGCGGGGACACGGGCGGCGGCAGCAGCAGCAGCAGCGCAGCGCAGCGCGCACCCCGCACGGGGCTCTCTCTCTCGCTCTCTCGGCGTGTGCATTCACTTTACACCACCTAGGTGCCCCGGCTTCCCGGCTGCGGGGAGGGCATGTTCTCTCGCGGCTTTTCCGCCCCTTCCTTTCAAACAAAATTACATCACTCTGTGTCTTTTTTCCAGGTTCCTCTTTACCCAGAAGTTAGTCTGCATCGCCCTTAAGTTTCTTTCTTCTTCCTGCTGCGGCGTCTTTTTGTCGAGAGATTCTTTTTATAAAAAAAGAAAAGAGGAGGCGGGGGGATATAAACAAAACAGAGAGCGAGAGAGAGCGAGCGAGCAACTTTTGCCTGTGTTTGTTTTCTGTTCTTCGCTGCCTCGTCCTGCGTTTCTTTCCCTCCTGCGATCGCTGGCCGCCTGCGCTGACTCCGGCTTCTCTGGGGAGGGGGGCGTTGTTTGGCGATCGGGGAGGGGGTCGAGCAGCCCAGCTCGAGGACTCGGGAGTTTTGTCTTTCACCTCTCGCCTTTTCTCCCCCTCCTTCTTTGTCTTGCAGCTTCTCTCTTCTTCTTCTCTCGCGCCGACCCACAAGAGCCGCTCGGCCGGTGCCTCCTTTGCTGTGAGATCGCCGCCGGTGGCCACTTCCTGTTGTCCGGTGCTCGGAAGTTTTCCGTTCTCTCCTCTCTCTCCGTCTCCAGCACAGGTTGCGGTGTGACTTCCCCGCTCTTTGGGGCGCCGCCGCCGCCGCTGCTCCTCCTCCTCCTCCCCACTTGCTCCCGTCTCCCTTCTCCCGAGTTGCTGCGCCCTCGGTGCCAAAGGATCTCGGTTTTGTTTGCAGAGAGAGAGAGAGAAAATCCTTGGTCGCCGGCAAGGGGTGGGGTGGGGTGGGGGGAAGGTGGGGAAAACCCACCACCGGCGACCCCCAGCGAGGCTTGGGAGGGGGAGCGAGGGTTGGGCTGCCGCGGGGGAGGTGGGTATTCCCTGGCCGCCTCCCCCGCCTCTTCCTCCTCCTCCTCCTCCTCCTCGCACTTTCCTCGATTGGGCGGCAGCCTGCCTTGGCACCCGGCGCTCGCCAATCGATGCCTCCCCCTGCGCGGGAGAAGGAGGACTGCGCGCCGCCAGGGCGTCGCGGGTTGCGGCGGAGAGAAACTTTCAAGTTGGGCAGCGGCAGCGGCAACGGCGGCGGCGGGGCTCCGCCTCCTCCTCCTTCCTGCTGCTGCCCCCTCGCCGCCGACGCCGGACGAGCAGCTCCCGGACGCCACCGAGGGCGCCTCTCCGCAGCAAACACTTGTCCACACCGGTGGCTTCTCCCCCCCCCCCGCCAGACTCCCTCTCTCCCTCTCTTTTGTTTTCCCCAAGAGAGAGGAATCCCCTCTCCCCCCCCCTCGATTCTCTCCTGGGATTTCCTCCCAGTTTCTCAATTCCAGTCCTGCTTCGCGACCGGGGGTGGGGGGCGTGGGGCTGGGCGCTCCGCTCCGGATCCACCCCGAAGTGTGAAACTCAGCCACAAGTTGGGCACGAAAGACTTCCCACGACGGCGCCCACCGCTAGGATGTCCCACGGACCTACTCGCCTCCTCCAACCTTTGCATCAACCTCCTGCCATCCTTTCGTTTTGTTTTCTTCTCCATTTCCCGCACTGACTCTCTCTCTCCCCCCCCCCCAAGTTTTGCCATCACAGCTAGATTTCGCTGCTGCTGCTTTTGGGCTCCGTATCACCTCCGGCAAAGTCTTTGGTCTCGGGCTTGCAGGCGCCCACCTTGCGGAAACGGGGGAAAGGAGAGGCGCGGGCGATTTGGGGGAAAGGGCTTTCCTCCACTTCCTCCCCTCTCTCTCTAGCATTAGGCCCCCTCCTTTCGCGTAATCCCTCCATCCTCAGCCTTTAAGGACATCCACAGCTCGGCTTCTCTTGGGGAAACAGCGCTTGTTAGGGAAACTTTTCCACGCTGCCTTCAGCGGAACCAGCGCCGTTCCTACCGAGCGCTTCTCCTCCGTTGCGCCGGCTTCTCTTCCCTTTCTGTTCCGTTTGTTGCGAAACATAACACAACAAAAAAAGTTTAGACAATCCCGGCAATCTGATTTAATTTCTTTTCTCAATCTCTTCCAGCAATCTGAATTTTTTCTCATTCTCTCCCCCTCTAAAACACTAAAACTACACCTTTTCGCATCGTTTTTAATAGTCGAAGTTTTTGAACTAAAAACAAAACAAAAACCGGAAAGGGCTAAACGAATAGATTTCCCCAAAACAACCCTCCACCTGGATCGAGACTTTATACACCACGAAAGCAAACCCAGAGACCAATTTCTGCTAATTCTCCCCCTATTCCAAGTGTTTCGAATGCGATGTATACATGCTGTGAACGTGAGACTTTTATTTACTTTTTCTTGCTATTTCTTTTGAGTTTCTCTTATTCATTTATTTTCTCCCTTGCCTTCCTGCTTCTTCTCTCCCTCGTTTGCCTTTCTGACTTCTCTCCAAGAAGACTTGGAGTGGTTCAAAGCAGCTGGGAAGTTTTGCCGGCTCGGCTGGGTCCTCTGCCAGCAGAGAACTGGGGAGGGGGAGACGAGAAAGGACGAGAGGTGCAGCTCGGCGAGAATCGGAGTTTGTTGGGGGTTGTGTGAACGTTTTCCCCACAAGTAGACTCCTTTTCAGGACCCCCTGCGTATGTGCAAAAGTGGGGCAGAAAGGAATAGGTCCAGGGGACCGGCAGCGACTGCTGCTATAGAAACCTTCCGGTCGGGAATTAAAACCCAGGCGGGTCCGAGATCTCCCTTTTCTTTTTGGCGTGTTGGCATTTCTTCAGAAGTGCAAAAGGCCAGTTATTTAGTTTGGCTGGGATCCTAAGCACATTTACTTGAAAGTAAACGCCCGCTGGATCCGAGGGAGCTCCGTTTCCAGTTCGCGCCTGCCTAGGGATCTTCTGTGCCTTCCAAGAAAATGTACCTAAAGCATCTTCACCCGACCAGATTTAGATAGCTATATCTGCCTATATAAATATAATTTCAGTTTCAATCCGGTCGTCACCTGCGAAGCAATTTCTCGGAAGCTTGCCCACCATCCCAAACCATGGTTTTTGTATGTGGATTCAAATAAAATATTCTTTTAAAAATATATATCATGAATGAGAGTTGTCTAAAAGCTTACTTTCGCTTCTTGAAAATCTCCAGCACATACACTACGAGAGATTTTGTGGGATGGGAAAGGATCTCTAAGGGGGAAACGAAAAGGGGGGGAAAGAGCCACTTAGGGATGTTTAATGACCAGCCGGCCTTAAGAAGGCATCGTTACCAGATTTGTATCTCCGGTATTTGCATAGCACTGCATCTCACATCTTTTCCGGTTTTGTTTTAAACACACACACGTTGTTGTTGGTGGTTATTTAATGCGGGGAGATAGGTAGGGGCGTGTGTGTATTCTGGGAGTCGAAGGACTTCTGAAAGTTCTTGCTTTAAAGGCAAAAAAATACCAACACTTTCCCCCTACCTCCTCTGCCTGTGTGGAAGTGGGTCACCAGAGGAAAGCCTTTAATGGAAGGGTCGCTCATCCTCTTTACTTCACACCTGATTGCGCGCTGCCACCCCCCACCCCAAAATCTTTCCCCCGATCCGGCGGAGAGAGGACCGACATTTGTCAAATCCGGTGGCTCCGAATTCTGGAGATTCCGCTTTCTCCCTGAGGGCTGTAGTTTAAGGGAGAAACAATCAGGATGTGAAGAATCGAAACCGCACCAATTCTACTCTCTCTACAAACACTTTCTCTGTCACGTGAGAAAGTTTTCTGTAGCCCTATCCTAAAAGCTTCAAGCCGAAATAAAGGAAGTAAAACGTGGGGCGATATACAGAGGCACTTTACATAGCAAGTTAACTGATCTATGTGTGGATTACAGCACAAGCGTCGAGATATTAAAATAATAATAGCCTATAAATCCAAAAACCAAGAACGTGTGGATACAATTCCAGCCATTTTACTCCTCGCCCTACTGGTAGTACAGAAACCTTATAATATTTTAATACATAATAGTGGGTGGTGCGTGGAGAGGGGGGGCATAATCAAATACCAACTTGCTTTCCCCCCTCCCCCTGTAATTAAATCTAATTTGTTAATTGCCCTTCCCTCCGCAATGGTGTTTTCATCTGAAAGGAAGGCACGCAATCATTTTGTCTGCTTGATAATAATATTTTTCCAATTAGTACTGTATTTTGTTATAACATTAATGGGATACACAATTATGCAGGCTTCCTTTCACTCGTATCCTTGAGAAGTGGGGTGGTTGGGTGGTTGGTGGGGAAGGGGTGGCAGAGGAATCTGATCTGCAAGATTGATTTCTCAAGAGGGAAAAGGGTAAAGAGTTTAATCTCCCGTGTGTATATGCATATCTATATAACTCCGGACAGGGGCTCGCAAATCCGAGAAAACCTTCAAAGAGAGACTCACGTGCAGAGAAGGTGGAGCTCACACTTTCCGGGTACATGCTAAAAAGAGAGAATACATTTCCTGATTGCAGGTTTGTGTGTGCGTGCGTGTGTGTGTGTGGGCGTCCATTATACGGAGTTTAATGTTCATTATCTTTTCGTTCCCCTCTAACAGAATCCTCTAATTCATGTCTGCTCAGAAGCACACCCCATTGAGCTCAATGGGATTTACTCCTGAGTAAAGGATGTAAGAGGATCGCAACCTCAGCCTCCAGCTAGTAGTCCCCAGCCCACCCTGAATCCCCATCTCCCCTCCCCTAGTTGGAAGTTTCAATTCGCTCCCCACCCCTCACACCCCCTCCCCCCCAAAAAACACACGCGCGCGCGCGCGTCTGCGACGCTCTTTAAAGAACGGCTGGCAATTCCGTCGGCACTTGAGCGCAGATATTGCTAGATTAATATTATTATTGGTAAGAAGAGGTAATTGATAACACCACCTGCCACTCCAGAGCAATCAGGATGATAAATGTTTCCATCAGAGGGAAATCTGTGCTTGGTCTACCACAGCCTAATCCAAACAGCATGTCAAATGTCAATTATAAAGATGTTTCTTTTCTGTTACAATTTTTTTTTTTTTTGGAAGGGTGCTGGTGGAAGAGGAAAGGACGAGGGAGAGCAACTATCTCTGCCTGACGGATTTATAGAGCCTGCCCGGCGCTTAGGTAAAGGGACCCCTGACCATTAGAATATTGCCCAAGGATGTCCTCAGACTGAAACCGACCGTGCTCTTAAGACAGCAACTGGACACAGTTCCTGGGTCTTTCTCCCAATTAACCAAGGGATTAGTAAAAGGATCAGTGAGAAAACAGGCAGTCCTGAGATATGCTTTATTTCCACATCACATTAAAAAAAACAAAAAAACCAACAAACCACCCAGATCAAGTAGAGGCGAAGACAGGAAGGAGAGAGGTGCCTAACTGTGATGGCCCCCACAAGGCATATTTAGCCCAGAATCCCCACGAAGCGAATTTACATGAAACTAAAAAACCCCACTGCTTTCAATGGGGCTGCCTTCTTTGTGCTCAGGATCTCAGCTTTGTATATGCAAATATCATCTAAAACGAGCGTCCATCGTTATCTGTCTGGTACTGTATACGTTGTTATGTAGTTGTGTACCTTCCCGGCTACACATTTGCAAAATTGGCACCAGCGAAATGACCATGGAGATGTGTTATCTATATAGACGCATAACCCAGCTATTTATTTTCACGCACTCTCACACCCTCCCAAGCACGCACGAACACGCAAATCTCACCCTTCCTCTCTCTCCAAACACGCACGATTATACACATCTATTTGTAAGGTACAATTTATATTTCAGCAGATTATGAGTGTAACCGGCTCCCTCCCGTGCGTAAGAAAGAGAGGAAAGAAACTTTGCTTTCTCTCAGTTCCAGATACGGTTTTTCTTTAAGATTATTATTAGCTGGTATTAATAGATGCACAGGCCTCAAAAGACGAAATCAGCTATTGATAATTGCAAGAAGTATACGGCAGCTACTGTATCGATCGGCTTGTCCCTTATTCCCCTGGTATGGGAGAGATAAGAAGACACACTCTTTAGTGCAATATAATTTCTTTTGACCTATCTGCTTGCTACAGACTTATGATGAATAGCCAGAGTGGTTAAAGTCCTTTATCACGAAAGTTGCCCCTTGATATAATATTGATTCTTTATAACTAGCTCCAAACACAAAAATCAAAGTGTCCACTTGGCCATCATCATCATCAATATCATCACAAAAGCTCTGGAATAAAGATCAGCCGAGGACGGAAAATGCTTTCTATAATCTGCCCTCCTAATCTTTATTTGCTGATGATGAAAAGGAAAAGGGAGGGGGTGCAGGAGGAAGAGGTTGTGTGTCGTCTGAACCGGTGGGGTTGGAGGCGGAGAAATTAGGCAAAGGAAAAGCGCTTTAATTTATATTTTTTATTTGCAAAGGAAAATTAAGCGGGGAGTGGGGATAGATAAAAGCACCCCCCTACTAAAGGATGTCACAGGGAGTCAGTTTCGAAACTTCCTATCCAGGATAGCATCCCCTCTTTCCGGCCCAGTCAGACGCAGAAAGTTCTGCACGTTAGGAGCAAAACAAAAGGCGCGACAATTCTTATTGACAACGCTAAGTTTGTTGGCGGTTGCTTCTTCAGGAGAAAGCAACCCTGTCGTCGCCCTGCTGTTCTTCCCAATGAGCCTCTCGGTTCCCTTTCCAGACAGGCTTCATTTCTATAAAGCCATCAATAATCTCTTTTAGGTGACAGGTATGCAGCTCGGGAGGCGGAGGGGGTCACGTCAAGACCGCAGCTTATGGGATGTTGTCAATGGGGATGGACAACCGTGCAGAGGCGAGCCCGGGAGCCCAAGCCACGTGTGGGTTCCACCCTGACCCCACCATCCTCACTCCCCAGGAACTCGCCGGCGTTTCCTTCCGTTCTTTTGCTGCATTCGGACAGTTCGCAGTCTCTGCGTTCGTGTGCATGCGAGAGAAAATGGGCCGCTGGAGAGAGAGAGAGAGAGAGAAATAGGAAGTTGGACGTCATGCCTCTTGGAGCAATCGGGAGTGGGAATGGTTTCATTCCGTGCAAAGTGGACGTGGCTCGTCGTTAATGGGCTAGTTAGGCTCGCTTTAACGCTGAGCAGCCACTTGCAGGCCAGACAGGAGTTGGAAGGGGGGGGGGGCTGCCTGGCGCGGGACGGGAGGGTGGGGGCGGGCGAGGCAAGACGTTCCCTTCCTTTTCGGCCAGCTACCTTTCTAGGGAAAGATGAGAAAGCTGGACACCAAAACAACTTCTTCCAAACTAGTCCTCCCCCACCTTTAAACAAATAGGAATAGAAGTGATCGTGCCTCCCACCCCCCACCCCCACCCCCAAGGTCAGATCTTGCCCTCCAGAAATGGCAAGGCGGTGGTGAGGAGGCCTTTTCCTCTGAATGGTCTTGGTCTGTTGCGGAATTAAGACCCGGAAGCAGGCGAGCGAGTCGCGGCAGGTTACGCGCCCACACACCCGCCGCGATCTTGCTTCCGACCTGGAAGCGTGAAAGGACGCGGCTGAAAACCTGAGACTGGGAAGGAGGGCGCGGACACGGGAACCCTATGAAGAAGAAGGGCGAGGTGGGGAGGGAGAGAGAGAGAGACTTGGATCGGCCTGCGGCGCTTCTAAACACCGGATCTATCTATCTATCTATCTATCTATCTATCTATCTATCTATCTATCTATCTATCTATCTCTATCCCCTTCCGCCACTCCGCCGCCTTCCCTTCTCGCCCGCCAAGGAAGCGCTCCTCTGGCAAGCAGCCGCCTTGTCCTGCTGCGTCCCTCCTGCCTGCCTGCCTGCCCGCGTCTCTCTCTCTCTCTCCCCCGGCTCCCTTTCCTCTCCAAGGGCTCGCTCCCTCGTCTGCCTCTGCCTCCGTCCCCGCCCGACGTTGCCTTTGCCTCTGCAGCCGCGGGAAGCGCGCCCTCCCCTCCGGCTACTCGGCGACCCAGCCGGCCGGCCCGCTCCTCCTCCTCGCCACCAACTTCCTGGCCAACTTCGCAGAGCTGCTTGGCTGTCTGCGGCCTGCGGAGACCCACGACGACCCCCACCCCCCTTTGGTGAGCCCCCCCCTCACCTCCCCGGAGATCAGGGGGCAGAAAAGGGAGGAAAGACAGGATCGGGCCCCCAGGATTTATTTATTTATTTATTTAGTAAAGATGCTTCTATGTAACGCTAAGGGGTAGTGGCTGCTGGTTACTTCATAGGCAGAAGTAAGCCCCATAGAATTGGGGGCGGGAGGTTCTTCCCAGGTAAGTGGGTAGAATGAAGGATCCCAGCGATTGCGAATGATTCACAGAGGCGCAGGAGATTTAGCTCCGAGCCTATCTCATCACCTTATATATCGTGTAAACGTCTTTCAAGATGGAGAGGGCCCGAAAACAGTATTCCGTGGTTGGGGGTCTAGGGAGGAAGGCTATCTTCCAGCTCTGTGCTACAAACCCAAACCTTCCTTCCAACTCCCATTAATCTTTGAATAACATTACTGGGTAGTTTTGTCAGTCTCTTTCTCTCTAAACAAAACATCCCAAACAATGTTTACATCTAAGTCCCACCGAGTTTATTTACTGGAACTTCTTAGTGAGTATGCCTTAGTGTTTCAGTCCAGATCTGACAGTCTGTCAAACGCTTACAGGGCTGGCTGGATCACGCATGTGTACAAGCCTCTTTTCCACACACAGAGTTTCTTGTCATTCAGTCACCTGCAAGCAGCACACCTAGAGGCCAAATTCTCTTCCTTTTTTTTCCAAGCATAGGCCACCAGCTCATTATATATGCAGATCTGTCTCTTTCTCTCTCCCATACTTACTTGAGTGGAATTTACCCTTCCAAGTTTTTGCTTGTTGATGCTGCCCCAAGATTTGTTCAAGGTTCGCAGTGAAATAGAATAAAACTTTACTGCATGTTCTGTACTGTAGGTCACTGGGATGTCAAATTCATAATGCTATGCACAGAGAAAGTACATTGAATGAAAAACATGCATGCATGCACACACATTTGACAAATTTCAAGTTTTTGGATGCAGGAAGAATAGATGGATTCTAAGCGGATTCTTTGTGTTGTCCTTTTCTAGATAAGGATGCACATTCAGTTTTAATGTGACTGCGCACATAGGCGCATGGGCAGGCACATATACAGAATTCTGTAAGTGCCTCTTGCGCTGTTTATCTGCGAGTGGAGACTGAAAATTCCACTGGCCCTTGAACTGCTGGTATGTCGACAAAGCTGATCAAGTGGTGCCGTTTTTGTTCAACAGTGTGTTTTCTCTCCACTATGACCTAATGCTGTGTGCTATTGAATTTTGCAAAATACATCCATGCTTCCCTTGGGCAGAGCTAAGGTGTAAGAGTTGATGACTAACAAAGGTAATATAGATTAGAATCAATTCACCTTATCTGGTAAAAAAAGTAACAACATTGTGTCAGCGGTGTGAACATCCTCTCATCAAATGACACAATATAATTTGATTAGTTAAATAAATAATCAGCTATGTCCAGACATATAGGTCACCTACTTGCAAATTAGATTACTCTGTTTACTTACAGGCAGCACCTTGATTAGTAAACACTTAGGTTCTTTTTCCTTTCCTTTTTCGTATCTTCTATCCTGCCTGGCTGTTAAGACAGAACTTCTAATTTTTAGGAATGTAACATTTGTACCAAATGTGCCCTGGCTGTATTGTATTCATTCTTGTGTGACAGTGTATTTATCTGCTGTCAAATCTAAATAAAAATAGAATAAAATGTAAAACAAATAAGCATGATCTTATGACTACATTTTCTGAAGCATATGCATGATAGAAGCCATTGTATTCTATACTTATTATCCAAGTGGTGATTCTTATTGTAGCTAAAACGGCAACATCCATGCATAAAGAGGAAGAAGTCAGCAGGCTTGAGGAAACCCAAATTTGGCAGGAAGTCCTTTTTTTGGGGGGGGGGAATCTCTCACACAAAGCAGTTCACCAAATACTAAACATGCTCAGGGGTACAGAATGCTGACTGTTGAAGCAGGAAATGGAAAACGATGTGAGGGAGGGAAATAAGAATGGAGTATTCTGGAAACGACCATGGCTGGCTGCCTAAAATCCTGAACAGAAACGCTTGTCACTGCAACATTTTGTTGCAGGTTCAACTTGTCTAATAATATTGTTATGAGTGGTGTTAGTGTTAGTTGGATGTGGTGGTATGAGGAAAACATAACTGTTATAGAAAGGAGAGTTCCTGGATGCCAAGATCCAAGTCTGGGGCATACTCTTTGATGAGAGAAACCCACCCCCCAACAGAGATTTTTTAAAATCACAAAATGTGCAGCAAAGTAATGCATGGAAATATAGGCTGCTAGACCTTTAAAATATGTGCCCTTTAAAGTGAGTTCCGAAGTTCCCCTATTTCTCTAGCATAGGAAAAGACCACATGTTTGGTAAGTTAAAAATGGTTTACTTGCAAACTCTCCAAAGGTCAGATTCATGTGCTTTCCCATACAGCATTCAGAAAAAAGTTGCCCAGGCAGTAAAACTTGGCTTAGTTACAAAGTGGTGAAAGTTCCTAAGTTATTAGTATAGGAACTCAAGAGGGGCTTGTGAGAGCTATGCAGTCTGAGCAACCAGACTCAAGCCTCTTTACATGCTGAGCTTTTCAAGTAGGCTGGAAGTTGAACAATAGGCTTGACTACTCATTTCCTCCCAAGATAAGGGGAAGCAACATAGCTAAGCCTGGCAGGACAGCTTACTGTATGATATTAACCCCTTCATTCATTAATTGTGCATGCAGTTGTTGTAGTTGCCTGAGAAGGGGTCTGTGGGATAACTAGCCTCATATAATCAACATGCTTAAGTCTAATTAATGATGAAGGGGTTAATGCCGAAGGAACGTGGCCCTCAAGAAAAGAAAACGTAGCCCATCCTGACTGAAAGTATTAGGGAGTCAGTGAAGATCACAAAGCAGTTTATTTATTTTTTTGTTTCATTTTGTTTATGAATTCCGCCCTATGAAACATCTCAAAGTGATATAATAATCCGGAAACCGAACAACAAAATTTAATAATGGAGTAGTGCAGTGTAGTGGTTAGAGTGTTGGACTAGAACCTGGGAGGTCAGGGTTTACATTCCCACTCAGCCATTAAGCGCACGGGGACCTTGGGCTAGTCGCTGCCTCTTAGCCTAACCCACCTCACAGAGTTGTTGTGAGGATAAAATTGGCAGGGGAAAAACCATGCACTTTGGGGAAAAGGTGGGATGTAAATCAAATCAATCAACCAACCAATCAGATAAAGCATCAAAATCCATAAAATGGGATTCCACTCATTCTATACACTTCCACTCACCCAATACTCGCATAAATTCTGCACCCACAAACACTCCCATCCCTCTGTCACCCTACCCCGTATACATTCACTCATGTTTGTAAAACACTCCCTCC
The DNA here is from genome assembly GCF_964252035.2 of Podarcis erhardii. Classification (NCBI taxonomy): domain Eukaryota; kingdom Metazoa; phylum Chordata; class Lepidosauria; order Squamata; family Lacertidae; genus Podarcis; species Podarcis erhardii. Next base: position 58,136,292 of record NC_138499.1, on the reverse strand, counting down.
TTCACTCTTAACAATTAAGGGGCCCCACCAATCCCCTGGCTACTTATACAAAAAGACCGTATAATGACACTGGCAGCCTAAGAGGATGTGGCTAAAACCAAATTTAATCTAGGACTCCACCGATCCCAATTGAAACCTTACACCATTCGTCCAAACATTCATTTGCATAGGGCTATTGTCTATGGGAGAGGAACTGAGCTCTCGCCCACATTAATCAGTCACCTGTACCCAACTCCCACCTGAGAAATGGCCCCATGTGAGCTTTCTATGGGGGTGGGGTGGGAGGGAGTTTCATTTATGTGATCTCCCACCACCACCGGAGCATGAAATGGTTCAGTGTTAGGTGAAGTTCCATGTGATGCTTCTGAATGTTAACACCAGCCCTTTAAAACTTGGATGTGTGGGCTGAAGAGTCAAAGGAGCTGAAGCAAAGGACAAGTCACACACACACACACACACACACACACAGAGAGAGAGAGAGAGAGAGAGAGAGAGAGAAAGTGGCAAGCTGAGAGAAGAGCATGGTGTCTGTGTAGGGTTGCAGGCTGGGTGATGTGCTGCTGGAACGGGCCCGTGAAGAAGACACCGGCTGGTTTCAACAACGCACAGGAACCCAAAACAGGATGGGTTCAAGAGTAACCATCAGAATATGATCTTCATATCTTTCCCTAGTTTGGGGTAGAAGGTAGGTACCATTTTCGGGCAGAGAGACTAGGTATATGAGATAAATATTTGAAAGCACTGCACATGCAGAAGAACAGCATAAGACAGATTCCATCCATTCAGAAAGCTGTTGTGGTGAACTGGAGTGAAGACCTGCCCTTACTTGGGTAGAAATAGAAAAGGAACAAGGACTGAAAATGAGAAGATTATGCTTTTCAGACAGTGGATTTGGACAGTGTAAGGAATGTGGGATAAAAAGGACAGTGTAGGATTTAGTTAGCAGTGACCAAAGTTCTTTTCCTACTACAGAGGGGAGTATTTATAATTTTAACAATTTTTAACGCCCACACACACACACACACACACACACAAAATGATAGAACAATCCAAAGTTGGGCGAGAGCTGCTCAAAACCATTTATTTAGCTGTTCATAAACAGGTTGCAAGTGCTTCAGGCCATTTATACTGCTGAAATAAATATCAAAGAACAGAGGGGTAAAAAAAAAAAAATCCATCTGAAACACCCACTTCTGCTTTTTAAGGCCCTCACTAGCTGACAGAGAGTCAAAATGAATTTTTTAAACAAAATTTGAAGTGTTCATGATACAACTACACAATCGTGCACTTTGCTGAGTGTATGTGTATTCTGTGCTTTTGCTAATGTCACCTGACAACACTTTCATTCAAGGTAAGGCAACATGGCAGAAAAAGTATTGACTTTCTGTTTTTCTGTCAGTGAAATGTATAAAATGCTGTGGGTTTTTCCCCCTTCTCCTGGACAAAATTGATAAAGTATCACCTTTGGATTGTGAACATTTACTTAAATTGTGCAATAATACTCTCATATTGTGGGCTTGGCTATTATAGCAAAATCTTCGCCATTATTGAGATCAAAATCAATTGATCAGTCAATCATACTGTCTGTTTTCCTCTCCTTGCAGAGAAAATGGAAGAGAAAACAAACTGAGCCCTGTCTTTCTTTATATTATCTGGTGTGGAATTAGTTTCTTGTTTTATTTTTGCTTTTAAAAAGGTATTCATACAAACACTTTTATGATTTGAGTATACAAGGTTTAAAATGACTGAATTTATTTTTTTTCAAAACAAGAACAACACTAACCACGCACGCATGCACACACACACACACACATTAATTTGAGCCATGAAAGGTTGTGATCCTTGCCGAGTCCCACATTGCACTCAGATGGATGAAGTAGCATCAAGAAAACTGCACATTCCAAGAGTAGGAACATCTGAAGATTAGCAGATAATGGACCTCCGTGTGAAAGAGTAGCTATTGAATCCAGACCCATTACACAACAATGCAGAGCATCTGAGCGTGCATCTGAACCCTCTGGAGAATCAGCTCATCAGCTAGCCAGGATCCTTTACTTCCTAGTAAAACCTTGCTATGGAAACATCAGATCTGCACAGAAGCAACAGTGTCATAAGAGTACATAGCACCAGGGCAGAGTGCTTATCCTTTAAGCATGATCCATACTATGTGCTGAGAAGCAGGACATACATTCTGAACTGTGTTCAAGTAGAAGTAAGTTGTCTTCTTCTCCTTGGAGCAGGGTCTAGGAGATATTGTGCTTGATATGAAATGATATAGTCCCACATCCTGCTTTTACCCCACCTGATTCTGGAGCTAATTGCCAGTTATTACAGCTTATTATTATTATTATTTCAAAATATAAAACCACAAAATACATAATCAAAATACAGTAGTACCTCAGGTTAAGTACTTAATTCATTCCGGAGGTCTGTACTTAACCTGAAACTGTTCTTAACCTGAAGCACCACTTTAGCTAATGGGGCCTCTTGCTGCTGCCTTGCCGCTGGAGCACGATTTCTGTTCTCATCCTGAAGCAAAGTACTTAACCCGAGATAATATTTCTGGGTTAGCGGAGTCTGTAACCTGAAGAGTATGTAACCTGAGGTACCACTGTAAAAACAACAACAACAACAACAACAACAACAACAACAACAACAACAACATAATAATTTATTATTTATACCCCGCCCATGTGGCTGGGTTTCCCCAGCCACTCTGGGTGGCTTCCAACTGAATATTAAAAACAATACAGCATCAAACATTAAAAACTTTCCTAAACAGGACGGCCTTCAGTTGTCTTTTAAAAGTAAAATACCATAATTTTCGTCCTATAGGGCGCACCGGCCCATAGGACGCACCTAATTTTTTGGGGGGGGAAATGAATAAAAAAAAATTATTTTCCCCCCAGCTGCGGCTGCCGCCCCAAGCCTTGCGCATACCTGCCCGAAGCACGGGGCACCCTCCGGAGGGCTCCGCGTGCTTCGGGCTGCAGGCTCCCTCCCGCCGGGCACGCGAAGCTTGCAGACACTTGCCCGAAGCACGGGGAGCCCTCCGGAGGGCTCCAAGTAGTTCGGGTGGCAGGCTGCCGCCCCAAGCCTCGCGCACCCGGTGGGATCTCCCGCCGGGCGCGCAAGGCTTGCGGACACTCGCCCGAAGCATGGGGAGCCCTCCGGAGGGCTCCGCATGCTTCAGGCGGCAGGCTGCAGCCCCAAGCCTCGCTCGCTCGGCGGGACCTCCTGCCAGGCGCGCAAGGCTTGCAGACACTCTCTGGGGCTGCAGGTTGCTGCCCGCAAGCCTTGTGAGCCCACGGGAACTCCTGCCGGGCTTGCAAGGCTTGCAGATAGCTTCCTGAAGCCTGGAGAGCGAGAGGGGTCGGTGCGCACCGATGCCTCTCACTCTCCAGGCTTCAGCAAAAGCCTGCATTCGCCCCATAGGACGCACACACATTTCCCCTTCATTTTTGGAGGGGAAAAAGTGCGTCCTATGGGGCGAAAAATACGGTAGTTGTTTATTGCCTTGACATCTGCTGGGAGGGCATTCCACGGGGCAGGCGCTACTACCGAGAAGGCTCTCTGCCTGGTTCCCTGTAACTTCACTTCTTGCAGTGAGGGAACTGCCAGACGGCCCTCGGTGCTGGACCTCAGTATCCAGGCTGGATGATGGGGGTGGAGACGCTCCTTCAGGTATACTGGACCAAGGCCATTTAGGGCTTTAAAGGTCAGCACCAACACTTTGAATTGTGCTCGGAAACAATAACCCTCCCTCAACCCCCCCACATATTAAATGGGCATAGGATGTGTATTGCCACCTGTTTGCATGTGTCTAGTGAAACTGAGGGTTAGTCTTCCAAAACGTTTTGCTGCATGAGGCAAAGGACAAGATGATGCTGGCTCTTCGACTCTGATGATGGGAAAGTACCCTCTAATGTGCCTGAGGGCAGCAGGCTTGCTTTAGTGGGTGCGGAGCAGGTCACATGGCACACCCAGCATTGTCCTCCAATATCTTGCCACCACCTCCCAGTCACCCCCAGCATTTTTATTGTATCCTATAATTCCTGAGACTAAAAGACCTTTAGTCCTCATCCTAAAACGTCTTGCGCCAGTACATCAGTTGGAGTGCAGTAACGATTACATAACTGCAACGCAAAAAAACCCCACCGTGTTGTTGCATTGGCATCAAAGGCAGATGCGCTAATATGAAAGCTAAGGTTTAGGTTGTTTGCCGCTTAGAGATATTTATGTTGTTGAAAAGGACTGGAGCAATTCCTGCTAACACTTAACAAGGATAATCTATTTCAAAAGATGTATTAATCTTATTTACATATCTCCGCAGATACTGAGCTCCCCCAGTGAGCAAATGTTGTTTTAGAATTAATATAAACTTATGGCGCATTGCACTTCCAACAGTAAATGAAATAATAAAGATATGGGAATAAAATCCTTTCTCAGCTCTAGGGAACTCACTGATGAAATAATCTGCAAATAAGATTAAAAGATTTCAGTACCACTAAGATTGCCTCTCGTGACCTTAAATGTCACCCAACTCAGAGTTAATATGGCACGCTGTATTTATTTATTTTATTATTATTAATCAGTCTTGTAAGACATAAGGATCATTTATTATTATTTTGCAGGAGTGCTGTTTGTGAATCAAGTTTCACTGAGTGAAATGAACATTTCCATGTTGGAAGTAGGACCTGCGCTATGAAATAATAAATGCTCTTCATGGGAGGAGGCTCTGGAGGAGAGATGGTTCTTTAATGTGACACACAAAGGCATAATAGGATACAGCAGACAGAAATCTGTTGCCAGACAAATTCATAGTACAGAGAAAGCACAAACCCAGAGAGTAATTAAGCCCAAGAGCAACCTTAGGTGTTTGTGTTTCCCACAGAATTCAATTAAAAAACAAGCCTCAGAATGGTGGCTAAAACTGTTAAGATGGAAAGGTTTCCTAGAAATTCTTGGAATTACACGGCTTTTGCTGGCCAGCATTATCTCAGATCAGATGGTCATAATGGGCTGGAACAAGATTGTGGAACTGAGAGCTTGAGGGCCAAACTAAATGGGATAGGGCCATCTGCATTGGGTCAGCCCCATTTATGCATAGATGTAATTGTTACCATAAAGCATTATGTAGAGGTTGGGAGCTGAACCCCACTGCCCTCTGTTCTCTGTTGCTTCAGGCAAACTTTCCCCTGTCTAGTGAACAATGCTGGCAAAGCAGTGGAGAAAAGTGCCTAAAGTAGTGAGGTATGGTGAAGCAGGGTTCCTCTTCCATCATCTATACACATCTTTTGTTGTAAAAACTATTCTCCCTGGCGCCTGCTGCATGTACAGACAGATGCTGTGCTCCTGGAGGAAGTACAGAGGAAGGCTTAAAGCTGGAAGTTGCATAGGAGGCCCACAAGCTACTTCCATCTCCCTGTGTTTAAACACAGAGCTATATGGCAAGAAAGCTGCAGCATTTTGGTGCCAAAATCCATCTATCTCTGATTCTCCCAACAAGACAGAATAGGCAGATGGGTGTTTAGGGTCACAGCTAGACTTTTCCCACACCCAATTGTTGATTATCTTGGGGTAGTGTATGTTTGGTCTACATCATATGGCCTTCTTCATGGGCCAAGTCAATAGAAATCTTCAATGGGTCAAAGTGATTTTTTAAAAAAAAAATCAGTTCACTGACACAACTTTGGAGCAAGCCAGCACGGATATGGTGGAAAGAGATTTCAGGAAGGTAAGCACACCAAAGCAATTCTTCTAGGATGATGTTTTCACGCAGACTCAGAGCAGCTGAAGCATATTTCAACTGGCTGGGCAAGACCTCTGAGAAGAAGCCATCTTCAACATCCACAGCTCAGTAAGTGTGGAGGAGGGGTATAAGCTTGGCTGTGAGGGCTTGAGAATATTGTTGTTCACCCTGACCCATGGCAGAATGACCCATATCAGGAGTGGCCAGGGCTGAACCAAGATGTTTTGCTGCCTGAGGTTGAGCAGCAAATGACTTACGTGTGCAAGTCAAGAACCATAGCACTTGAGGCCAGTCAAGTTATTTTGGTAGCTGAGGCAGAAAAGTCTCCAAATGCCTCTGCTGTTCCCTGGCACACACCAAATAATAAATTATTATTTGTTGACCTCTCAGGACACCCAAAAGTGGCAACCTGAGGAGACTACCTCACTCTGCCTAATGACATGGTCGGCTCTGTGAATGACCAAATGCTTGGTATCATCTGCCTCAGACTGGGAAGTGGTTAGATTAATTGAATTCACATGAATGCACCCCCCCATATATCTTTTATAAAGGGGTGGCCCAGTCTCTTGTCCTGTTTCAGTGACACAGGGGAAATATACACTGTTATCATATCATTTGTCTTTCCTGCTGTATAATATCATTTGCATTCCTGATTAGTATTTGGATATTTATTCATGAACAGTGCTTGCAATGATAATGACAATAGTAAAAGTTTTAGAAATTGCTATGATGAATCAGAATTCTTGTAAGCAGCAACTGTGAACGGCAAAGTGGGATGAATAACAGTTTAGCAACAATAATTTAATATGAACTCATTTCACATAAAACTAAACTCAGATACTGCATGGCTGAGGATAGAGTTTGTAATGATGGTGCAAAAAAATAATAATTCCCAGAATTATTAAAAAAAAATTATAGTGCTTTCAGAGAAAACTCATAACAAATAATTAGATAACAGTTTCAAGTAAATTGTCTGAAGTATACCAGAAAGTGATTATAGCTTTCAATTCCTTTTGAAACATATGAAGTGATTTACAATGCAGTTGGGAGGAGCATAAACCCATAGGCAAAAAAGCAATGAAGACATATAAATTGCTGTGTCACACTTTAGTAGATTAGGTCTTGAACCCTTGGACTTCCCTTTTCTCAATGTTTGTTACAGATACTGAAAAAAGGGGACCATACTTTCAAATTTATTTTATTTTTATTTCATAAATTTATATACAGCTTGATTGTAAAGAAAATGTACAAAGTGGTTTAGAGACAACATGGGAAACACTTTTCAATCTAAGGGCCACATGCCAAGCAGGCAACCTTCTGAGGGCCACATGCCCAAAGTGGGTGGAGCAAGAGATGTGACTTTGTACAGTCAAGAGGCATTCATACAGTTTGTTCATCCAGGTAAAAAATAAACCTGGATGAAGATGTGAAGGGTGTGGCTTAGCAAGGAGGCGTGGCCTATGGAAAATATTGAGGTCCAGATAGGGAAATCCGGAGGACTGCATGTGGCCCCCCAGACCACAGCTCCCTTAGATCCATTCAAATTGAATGGAAGCATTGCTATAAGAACCTGCCTAGTCATTTTTCTCCCTCACTCCTCTAGTCTGCGTTCAGGACTTTATTAGATGCTGGGCTGTTTTGAATTATGTGTACCAATACCACTTGTGGAGCACTTACTCGCCTGTAGGACCAATCCACCTGGAATAATATTTCTCTGCCTAAACTATGAGATATTCACTTATTCTGGAAAACTAATACATACAGTATGCTAAACAGCAAAGCAGAAAGCAATCTAATGTTGGAAGCAAGTGAGAAATAACAAGAGATGCAATGAATTATTATTCTATATTATATAATGAACTGAACAATTTGTTCCTTCACTGCTCTGCAAAACTACAAGAGTTGAATGTCAGAAATGGACTTACGTGTTTGTAGACTTCATTTCAGTTATGAAAGAAGACGGAGGGGGTTAATATATTCCTTCAAAGAAAGGTGTGACGAGGCTGAAGGTTTTTTTGTTTTCTTAAAAACCCTTCAAGTAACAGACTTTATATTAGCTCTGAAGGAAGGAAGGTTGATGTGTGGCTCAGCTCCTTATTTGGGTTTAGTCAAGATTATTACATTAGCGCAAGCTCTTTATTTTTGATGTCTGTCCGAGTGGCCATATGCTCATTCTTAGAGCACGACAAGAATGCCCCCTCTGATTGTCTTAATATAAGCCAGGCTGTAGTATGAGAAAGTCAGTGATAAGGAAAATAACTTTTTTTGTTGTTGTATGGAAACAGTGTAGTTTAGGTAATTGACACAAATATTAGTCTGTTTCTCTTTGGAAATTATTTAACTCAAAATGATCAATAATTATTCTCGTTCTGAAACTAGGATGATTTTTATTTTGTATAGCTTTGCACATTTCTCCTCTGTATTTCTATTGAAACAAATTAAAGTTTCACACGTAAATCGCACTGAGTGAATATGTTGTGGGGCCAAACAAGTACGTTGCAAAGGACCTAATTATTGTGAGGAAAATTGTGTTTGCACGTTAATGCTGTCGGAGGAGTTCTGTACTTTCTGGCAATGCTTTCAATTTTGCTTGGATGCCAATGCTGTAATTCGAGCTCTATTTGTACACAAAGCTGGTGTGTTTCACACAGATGCAGAAGGGATGCAGCAAATGGGATGCACATTGACATTGCAATGCTTCTCTGGGTGTTGCTCAATGTACTTGATGGAAGCTTGTGCCATCGTGTCTGAAACCCTGACAGTCGGTGTAGACTAGGCTTCCTCAACCTCGGCCCTCCAGATGTTTTTGAGACTACAATTCCCACCATCCCTGACCACTGGTCCTGCTAGCTAGGGATCATGGGAGTTGTAGGCCCAAAACACCTGGAGGGCCAAGGTTGAGGAAGCCTGGTGTAGACAATATGGAGCTAGATGGATCAGTGGTTTGACCCAGTATAAAGCAGCTTCCTGTGACATTGACCTGTTTGAGTCCTTGCAGTGTTAACCTCTGCACTTTGCTATGACACAACCAGAGGTGCCTCATCAGCTGTCCTCAGTTATTACTATACTATTCTGTGACTGTTGATAAATTGGGTGTGCACAGCTGTTATTTGGGGGATGTGTGTGGAGAGAAAGAGAAAGAGAAAGAGAAAGAGAAAGAGAAAGAGAAAGAGAAAGAGAAAGAGAAAGAGAAAAAGAAAGAGAGAAAGTATGATAAATCAACACAGCTGCCTGCATTTTTGGACTCTCTGTGACTCTTTGATGAGCTCCTGCACATCAAAATTTACCACCATTCCACTGTTCATGAGGTGATTTTAACAGTCACCTCCAGGTAACAGTCTTCCTCCAACTTCCTTATCCCTCCCACAAGCTCATCCACCTTGATTTTCAAGGTTTGTCATTCATGTGGTGCCAGGAGATCCACTCACCATATGCCTTGCAGAAGTATTAAAGAAAAGCACCTCATGGAGCAGAGAGGGCAATATTTTATGACATACAGCTTATGATACTCTAAGAGGGAGTATCATTCTGCGTTTAGAAATACATCATTACAGTATATTATCAGCATGCAGTAGTCATTTCTTCATTTCTTTCCTTTTATGGTCCAGTCTCATTTGAAAAAAACACAAACACTTTAATTGGACATTCTATCGTAAGCTGTCTCCATTAACACCATCTCAGAAGATCTCTGTCACAGGCAGTTGCCAGTTAGTGAAGTTTCACAAACATATCTTCATTATTTATGCATGCTGTGCTTTATTACCAACACCAGGTGTGAGCTAGGAACACTTCGCTACACACAGGCAGCTAAAGAGGTCAAATGTCGCTGTTAAAAGCAATAACGATTAACAAACAGAACAGCAAAGGTGCATTCTCACGTGAACAGCTGGGCTCGCTGCTCCTCAGCACTGTCACACTCCCATTTTTATAGTGGTGAGCCCCCAACACCAGCCCTATTAATTTATTACAGGAAGAGTGCAGGATGTTTGGGGGTGAACACAAGGCACCCACTTACTTTTGGAGTCCCTCAAGGATTCAGGGCAGTTTTCAAGATTTCTTCACATCATTTGACAGTCTTATAAGGAAGTTTACTCCAAGAGGTAATTGTTATGTATTGAAGTACTCACCCTGGCCACCAGGTGTATTGTATATATATAGTTTTCACTCAGGTCCACGTCAGTTAATTTAGGCAGGAAACCCTGGGTTGTTGTTGTTACAATGTTGACAGCTGGCTGCCTATAAAAGCAGGCCAGCTGAGCTGTTTGCTGTTCAGTTCAGTTCAAGCTTACTTATAAAGAACTACTTGGAGAAATCTCTGTGTAGTCTACTTTGTCAACTCACTACTTAATAGTAGTGACTGGTGTATAGCTGTACAAGAGCCAAAGTGGTGGTTCACATTGGGACTGTGATGCTGGGGCCATCTATCATCTATCTATATCTATCTATCTATCTATCTATCTATCTATCTATCTATCTATCATCTATCTATCATCTATCTATCTATCTATCTATCTATCTATCTATCTATCTATCTATCTATCTATCATCTATCTATCTATCTATCTATCTATCTATCTATCTATCTATCATCTATCTATCTATATCATCTATCTATCTATCTATCTATCTATCTATCTATCTATCTATCTATCTATCTATCATCTATCGTCATCTATCTATCATCTATCATCTCTCCCTCATGTTTCCCCAGAGACTTTTCTTCCTCATGTTCCCTCAGAGACTTTTCTCCTTCGTGTGCCTCCTCCTCAAGAGGTCTGGAGGGTGGCAGCACGAGAACAGGCCTTCTCTGCAGTGGCTCCCCATCTGCGGGATGCTCTCCACAGGGAAGTTCACCTGACGCCTTCATTATACACCTTTAGGCGCCAGGCAAAAACATTCCATTTTAACCAGGCCTTTGGTTGATTTGATTGATATCCTATGGCCTTTTAAAATGTGCCCTTTGGGGGGGGTGTTATTGGGTTGTTTTATTTTGATTATATATTTTGTGGTTTTATATTTTGATTTTGTTCTTTGAACTGCCCTGAGACCTCCGGATATAGAGCAGTATATAAATTAAATAATAAAAATAATAAAAATTAAGTGTTCCCCCAGTTACAATTCTCATGCTATATGCTCCACAGGGGGACCCTTAATCATATTGTAAGTGCATCTGTGGTCCCCAACCCCATCTCTGTGGGTAGGTCAGTGGAAGAGCACCTGTGCTGCATTCATAAGGTCCCAGGGTCAAACCTCAGCATCTCCTGCCAGGGCTCGGAAGTTCCTCAGCTACTGCTAGTCAGTGTAAACATTGCTGAGGTAGAAGGACCAATGGTCTGACTTGGTATAAGGCAGTTTCCTATGTCCCAATAGTAACTGGGGGAGGAATTTTAATTGGGAAAAGCGTGCATTTAAATGTGGATTACGATGCTTATTTGGACTGGTCTCCCAGCAGCTGTATTTTTTTTTTTACAGAGATAATTTATTTGTTACTTAAATTTCTACACCTCCCAAAAGAAGCCCAGGACAGCAAACAACCAAGCAGCAAAAGAATATGATTAAAAATAAAATAAATGAAAATGCTGAGAACATCTTTAAACATTTTTTAAACAGCCACATATTCTCACAAATAGGAGCAGTATTTTAAAGCCATGAAACAGAAATGAACAGGAATGTTTTGAAAATTCTTCCTGAATGTTAATAGCAAGGAGTCAAGTACACCTCATCAGGGACAGCATTTCTCAAACGGGTCTGCCCTATTTTCCCATAGGAAGATTCTAATCACAGATAGTCTGCATCATCTAATTTTGTACCCTGAACTTCCTAGATAAGCAGGGATCTGAACCGGGATCTTCTGTATCCCAATTTGTATTGACTGTGCTGTAGTGGTTAGAGTGCTGGACAAGGACAGGAGAGACCTGGGTTCAAATCCCCACTCAGCCATGAAGCCCACTGGGATGGAATCTACACACATATTAAAAAAAACGCTTGGAACTTTATGAAAAAGAATCTCCATGGGATGGGGGTAGGCCAAAAGTTTGAAAATGGTATAGGTGCAATATATTCTGAACAAAAGGCAAAACTAATTGTAAATAATGTGGTAACTGATGAACTTTCCATAGAAAAAGGGACACGGCAAGGGTGCCCAATATCCCCATTATTTTTTATATCTGTCCTGGAGGTTTTGTTGAATATGATTAGGGGGGACCAGCTGGTAAAAGGAGTTCAGGTCGGAGCCAGACAGTACAAACTGAAGGCATTTGCAGATGACTTAGTATTGACCTTGCAAGAGCCGGACACTAGTACAAAGAGAGTTTTAGAGTTAATTCAAGTCTTTGGTCAGGTGGCAGGATTTAAGTTGAATAAACAAAAAACTAAAGTTTTGGAAAAAAAATTAACAAATGTTGAAAGAGAGAGTTTTCAAAATGAAACTGGATTAATGGTGGCAAAGAAAGTAAAATATTTGGGGATTAATATGACATCCAAAAATGTGAATTTATTTAAAGACAACTATGACAAATGTTGGACAGAGGTAAAGAAAGATCTAGAAATATGGTCGAACTTGAAGCTTTCCTTGTTAGGCCGAATTGCAGTGATCAAAATGAATGTATTGCCTAGAATGTTATTTTTGTTTCAGACACTACAAATTGTGGATAAACTAGATTGCTTCAAGAAGTGGCAGAAAGATATATCTAAATTTGTCTGGCAGGGCAAAAAGCCCAGAATAAAATTTAAGATACTTACTGATGCAAAAGAAAGAGGGGGGTTTGCCCTGCCGGACTTAAGATTGTACTATGAATCAGCAGCTTTCTGCTGGTTGAAAGATTGGCTACTTCTTGAGAATGCAGACACGTTGGATTTGGAAGGATTTGACAATAGGTTTGGTTGGCATGCATATATATGGTATGACAAGGTTAAAGTTCACAAGGGTTTTAAAAACCATATTGTTAGAAAAGCATTATATAATGTTTGGATTCGATATAAGGATTTGCTGGAAAATAAAACTCCTAGGTGGCTATCACCTATGGAAGCCAAGGAGGTGAAGAAACCTAACATGGAATCTAAATGGCCAAAATATTTTGAAATTTTAGAACAAGAAAGTGGTAAATTTAAATTACAGAGCTATGAGAAAATAAAGTCTAAAGTACGAGATTGGCTCCATTATTATCAAATAATGGAGACTTTTAAACAAGACAGGAAAATTGGTTTCCAGGTGGAGAAATCGAAACTAGAGACAGAATTGTTAGAACCCAATACTAAGAATTTATCAAAAATGTATAACCTATTGCTGAAGTGGAATACAATAGACGAAACTGTTAAGCCAGCTATGATTAAATGGGCACAGGACATAGGTCATGACATTATGTTTGCGGACTGGGAACAGTTATGGACCACCGGTATCAAATTTACGGCATGTAATGCCTTAAAAGAAAATATTATGAAAAAGATTTATAGGTGGTACATGACCCCAGTCAAGCTCGCGAAGATTTACCATCTGCCCAATAATAAATGTTGGAAATGTAATGAAGCCGAAGGTACCTTCTTTCACCTTTGGTGGACCTGCCCAAGGATTAAGGCCTTCTGGGAAATGATTTATAATGAAATTAAGAAGGTACTTAAATGTACCTTTCAAAAGAAACCGGAGGCATTTCTCCTGGGCATGGTCGGCCAATTGGTTCCAAAGAGGGATAAGATTTTCTTTATGTACGCCACTACAGCAGCAAGGATCCTTCTAGCAAAGTATTGGAAGACACAAGAATTATCCACACTGGAAGAATGGCAGGTGAAAGTGATTGACTTTATGGGACTGGCAGAAATGACCGGCAGAATCCGCGACCAAGAGAAAGAGACAGTGGAGGAAGATTGGAAGAAGTTTAAAGTATATCTTAAGAACTGTTGTAAAATAGAGGAGTGATAAAATGTCAAGGGGAAGGAAGACGCAGAATTGCAGCTAAAACTGTTTGATGATTTAAGGTGAAATTGAGAATGACAATGAGTTTAAATTTAAAATTTAATTGGCAAAAAGGGTTGTTGAAAAACTGTAAAACAAGGATGCAAAAAGGGCGAGGTATGGGGAAGTCCGAGAAACGAGGCGTATGAAAATGAGGTTAAGAAATGATATTTTTTGTGTGTGTTTGTATTTGTTGATGTTTGTGTGTTGTTGCTGTTTAGTGTTAAAAATTGGAAAATTAATAAAAAATTACTTAAAAAAAAACACGCTGTGAAAATGCTTTTTTAAAAAACATTTTGAAAAATACATTGAATTTGCCATAGCTCACATTTGCCATCTAGTGTCACATTTGTATATTGCACTTTACAACACATTTAGAACATTTTATTTGCAGCTGTAGAGCTGAATCTTGAACCAGTATTGAATTATTTGGAGGAATGTCACAACGTCACATGCTTGATAACTGGACTGCTTGTTGAATTTTGATAGGGTAAATTACTGGTAAGGAAAATCCCATCTCAGTACAAACAGTTGGTTCTAGCATGAAGTTTGCTGGATATGAGATCACTTTTAGAACTAATTCAAAGAGCACTTACACACTGAACAGCTACGCTGTGTGGTTGTCCAGATAAGCCAACATCCAGATAAGCTGCCCGTCATGCATATGTCCATCGAAAACAAAGGGACTGCAGTTAGTTGCAACAAATTTTCCCTGCGGACTTTGGTGTAATTCTTTGGTGTAATTCTAGTAAGCAACAAATCAGTGATAACCCTGCTTCTAAATTGTCCCACTGCAGATAGGGGAATCATATGACACTATGCAAAACAAACAAATAAATAGCCCTACTCCATACAGTGCTGGAGGAGACTCTTGAGAGTTCCATGGACTGCAAGGAGATCAAACCTATCCATTCTGAAGGAAATCAGCCCTGAGTGCTCACTGGAAGGACAGATCGTGAAGCTGAGGCTCCAATACTTTGGCCACCTCATGAGAAGAGAAGAGTCCCTGGAAAAGACCCTGATGTTGGGAAAGATTGAGGGCACTAAGAGAAGGGGACGACAGAGGACGAGATGGTTGGACAGTGTTCTTGAAGCTACCAGCATGAGTTTGATCAAACTGCGGGAGGCAGTGGAAGACAGGCGTGCCTGGCGTGCTCTGGTCCATGGGGTCACAAAGAGTCGGACATGACTAAACAACTAAACAACAACAACCCATAGTAAACTAGCATGTTAAGGGACTAAGTCAGGTTAGAACTCTTCTTTCTCACATCTCCAACTTGGTGGTGACAATGCATTTTGGACTACAATTCCCATCAAACATAGGCAGCACAACTGTAGTCCATGTTCTAGAGGAAGAGTCAAACTAGTCTGAAGTGGGACAGTTCAGAAACAGAAGATTAACTCAAACATTCTCTTCATAAGGGACATTCATTTATTCCGAGGAGAATCCTAGAAATTTGTCCCTGGATACAGCTCAATGAAAAGTTGACTCAATGCACTTTTGAGATCATGTCATAGAGTGCTTTCCCGAGAACCTAATGTTGTTGTTCTTGTTGTTGTTCTTGTTGTTGATGTTATCCTAAGTGGCTTTTTTTTCCTAAAAAAATGTTTAGGGGTACTCTCATTTTCCTATTCATAGTGAAATACTGCCCCTCAATGAGGCCAAACTTAGATTCACAAAATGTTTAAGGGTATGCTTACTGCTGTGTTCCTCTAGAAAAAAAGCACTGATTATCCTTAACTCTATTTTTCAGGGTCTAAAATACGTACATATAACAAACAATCCCCATAGAGAGGAGATATGGTATCTAAAGGGCTGTCACGTGGAAGTTGGAGCAAGTTTGTTTTCTCTTGCTCCAGAGGTTAGAACCCGAACCAGTGGATCCAAATTACAAGAAAGGAGATTCCAACTAAATATGAGGAAGAACTTTCTGTTGGTGAGAGCTGTTCAACAGTAGAATGGACTCCCTCAGAAGGTGGTGGACTCTCCTTCCATGGAGGTTTGTAAGCAGAGGTTGGATCGCCATCTGCCATGGATGGTTTAGTTGATATTCCTGCATTGCAGGGGGTTGGACTAGATGACCCTCAGGGTCACTTCCATCTCTATAATTCTACGATTCTATGATTCTACCTCCACACCTCAAGAAACATTCAATGCATATGCAGGGTAAATAATGTAGTCAAACATTAAGCAAACATTATGTAAATAGTTTAGAACTAATTACACCAGGTGTCTTCTACTCTCCATCTTAATAGGTTGTCCCAGAATGAGCCACGGGGAATGAGCAAACAGCATGTCTTTTCCAGTGTCCTGAATCAACTTGCACCACAGAGGTGAGAACTTTATGTTATTCTAGAACTCACCCTACAATATCACTTCTGATTTGTGCTAGTGGGGTTTACATCACAGCATAAGCCAAAGGCAGCCTGTTTTCTCTCAAGGTTGGTTCTTTCTGAAGTGTAGTGGTTGAGAGCGGTAGTCTCGTAATCTGGGGAACCGGGTTCGCGTCCCCGCTCCTCCACATGCAGCTGATGGGTGACCTTGGGCTAGTCACACTTCTTTGAAGTCTCTCAGCCCCACTCACCTCACAGAGTGTTTGTTGTGGGGGAGGAAGGGAAAGGAGAATGTTAGCCGAGACTCCTTCGGGTAGTGATAAAGCGGGATATCAAATCCAAACTACTCTTCTTCTTCTTCTTCTTCTTCTTCTTCTTCTTCTTCTTCTTCTTCTTCTTCTTCTCTCTTTTATGCACTGGTACCAATGGCACCTTTATCAAGGTATGAGTACCGGGTCTTCATTTTTACCAAAAAAGCAATGTCTCTGTCTCCATTTACACTTACCGGTATTTCTAATCCTGGCTGTTGGATTAGGTTCTCTTTTCCCCAGTACAACTGTACTAATAATACTTCAAAACCGAGCACAAGTGTTTTGAATAAGCTATTATGTTGCTTTCACATTATCATATTGTTTGCTGTAATATGTGAAAGAATAAAAAAAAAGTAATTAGAGAATGGTGCTTAGGTCATAGCCAAACTGGCATACTAAATGCATAATAAATGTCTACTTTGCTTTTAATTAAGCAACATCTCCTTAAAGGTTTTTAATCACTAGTTTGGATAAGTGGGATTTGCAATGATTGTTAAGATACTGTGGAGAGTGGTTGAAAACATGCACCTGCATGCAGTTAGAAAGGGGAGGGTTATGGATAATATTATGTAAAGAAGAAAGGAAAGCTTTCTTAAAGTGTGGTTAGTATGATGGATAATATCATAATTCATAGTAAAATACGGAAATCCTTTTAGCGTACTTTGTCCTGATGTTCGGCTTAAAAAAAAAATCAACCCTCTGTAATTTATGGAGTACATACTTATGGCACAACTATTTACCAAACCAATTGCATAATGTATTGTAGAGGAACAGAATAAAATATGTACCCACTGATCTCTGTGACTGTGGGGCTTTGATTGGGGCTGGCTTTAGGTCTGAGCAAAATGCCCTGGCTGTTTTACTTCCTCTGTGGGTGGGTCTCTTAAGATTTATTTGTTTGTGTGTGTGGTGTGGCACCTTGTAACACACACAGTAAAGTGGTGAGCTTTTTTTTTTTTAAAAAAAAACAAACACCAAGTACGAGGAGAGGAAAAAACTTCCTTCTAGCTACCATTTTGTCTTTCTCAAAATGTACTGGACAGGTGCAACAGCCGTGAATTGTGAGGAAAAGAAAATGGTGACCTCCCCACCAGCTTTGGGGGTGGGAGAAGGGTAGGCAGCTGGCCACTCAGTGGCCTTGCTTGGCAGCTTCCCAGGGATGTGGAAGGTCTTAAACGGAGCTTATTCATACAAGGATGTTGAGAACAGGAATGCCCCTCACCATTTTCAGCCCATGCACATTAGCCCCAAACATCTGAATACAGAGTCGGTGTCATGTTTAGAAGCTCCCTGCCCCATTCACCAGCCCATATATATGTGGAGGAATAGCAAGTCCATCTTCTGGTGACCAGGTGGGCATGCCATATGTGTCTGTGCCTTTTAAATCTCACACTGGCCATGTGAAGCTTTTCCACTGGAACTCTGTAGCATCGTGTTTAAACCAGACTGTTGTAATTAACTTATGCACAACTCTCTGAGGCCCAAAGCAGAAATGCATCTTTACTTTTTATGATAATTTTTGGATCGCAGCAGGTGGGGAGGCAGGGATTAACCCATTCCTCTCCTGTTGAGGTGCTGAGGAAAATCTATTCTCTGAAGCTGCCATTTGCAGTGGGAGGAAATCCCAGAATAGGAGGAAGGTTTTTATCCCTGACAGATTCGGTTCATTCCAAGTCAGCTGGGCAGTGGAAGACAGACCAAAGAAGCAAAGAGAGACTTCGCCAAGATAAGGGGCAGCAAATTTGTAAAAGGCTGGTTGATATGGGGAAAGGCAGTGGCAAAGGTTCTGTGATAAAGAACAAATAAGGGCAAGCCTTTGTCAGGAAAGGGGGGGGGGGAGACAATGTTCAGGGGGCTGGAGCAACTCAGGAAATCAGGATGAATGCTCATGGTTGTATAACTGCCCCATTAATGAATTAGGATGAATGCTCAGTAATAGGCATAGCCAAACCTCCACATAAGCTTTGTGTAAACAAATCAAGGTGAATGCTCAATAAACAGACCAACATCTGGAACCCTATGACCCCATCCACCCACGAAAACATTATCAGCAATTTCTGTATGGGAGTTATCATTTGCCCTAACTGTGTGGTCAAATGACTGGGATTCCCCACTCCCTGTCTTCCAGACCCACATCTCTGTGAGAGAGCTAGCGCAGTTAGTTTTGTGCGTTGCCAGTTTTTCATGGACATATGTACTGCAATTCAAGCCAATATGAAATAATGTGGAAAGAACCTGAAACGGAAAATTAGGAATGACACATTCAAGATAAAGGGGCTCAGCCACAGAAACAGTGTCTGATGAAGATTTAGAGTGATGGCTGAGCCATGTGAATTGTTTATCCATTCTGCCATGGTATTGCTGCAAGCCAAGAGTGGTGTAATAATTTATTTGGAAAACCACAGTTTAGTACAGTGAGGGGGGAAAAGTAATCTAGTACAGCTTTGACAGGCCAGGCAGATAGATATGAAAAAGAGAAACAGATCTATTTCTTGAGATGTGGGCTACAATTATGAATGAATAGGCAGGAACAGTAATGTATGAGTTGCTGGTCTGCAGATTTGTTTTTTGCTATCCCTCACATAGGCAGCTATATATACTTCTTCGGGGCTTTAAAAATAGATAGTTATATATCGTGTGTGTGTGTGTATGTCTGCGTATATATTGCATTTTCTGGTTTTTACTGCTCAATACATATACCAGTGATCGCCTTGTTTACAGTACCCCTTTCCTTACAATGGGAAAAGCAGGGATTTCTGTATTGGTTGTAAGGTTGTGAAAATGCTGCTGGTGGCCGTGGTACTGTTGTTTCCTTTATATTTTTGGAATCTTCCTTTGAACATTTTCTTCCCACATTTTCCATGTTCTCTGTAATACAGTTTTCTCCACTAGGATCAAGCTGTTTTCGTGCTTAAGACAAATGAAGGGAAGAACCTTAGGCCATCTGCAGTGATGTGGCTTTGATGCAGTGCTACTGACTGAAATACATATTTCAGTTCTGTCAAAAACACAAAGTGGAATAAAATGCCAGTTGCCAAATATCACTGCTTGCCACAATTGATTTGTGGGATTTTTTTTTAGAAATTACAATCTGGGTGGTGTCCCTATGAATTCAACAAGAGGCCTTCCTGCCTTCACAAAAAATATATGCAATCTAGTCATCACTCTGATTATGGGTACAATTTGGGAACCAGGAAAGAGCCAATTCCTCTTCACATATTCCTTGTGTGAAGGAGCTATATGGGTCCAAAGAGACTAGGGGGCTGCATGCCCCCCCCCAAAAGTTGTATGGTATCTTCTGGCTCTTCAAATGCTGAGGAACAATGGTATATATATGCTGGAGTGATCTAGCACTTGAAGAACAGTCTTCTCTCACATACAGAAGTCAGGCAGATGGTGACCAGGAAAGGGGCCTTCATGGTTGCAGTTAATTGCTATGCTACTGAAGTCATGCACATGTCCATCTAAACCCTACCTCCCACAATAAGACAATTAAGTCCAGGGTCTAAGATTACCTAGCTACATCACCACTGGAAATGAACTAGACATGTCTACAAGCAGGCAATGATTTTTGCAAATATGTGTATAAACATACTGGGTAGCTACTTATTTGCATATATGCTGTTTATTCTAGAACAGCAGGTGGTGAATAGAGAATAGACAGCACAGGACAGATCCATGACAGGGAGCTTCATGTGACCAGATAAAACAATATGGTGGAACTAAGGATAAGATCACTAATACCATGGAAACTCACAACACTGTTATGTCTTATTAAGCCACAAACACATGAATGGTATTGATAAATACTGAGTTGAACTGGTGCTAGTTGGTTTCTCGACATATTACAGCACCCAAAGCTAAAAAGAAATATTTGAAAGCAAAATTCTGGCAGTCTAATTTTGGGAACCACAGAACATGCAAACCTAGCACGCAATTTGACAGTGCTTACAATTATACCATGTGGAAATCATCTCCACACACCCACAGTATTGTTGGTCTTTTGTATTAATTGAACTGGTTCAATTTGCTACTGGAGAGGAGAGAATGGATTCCTTAAGAGCAGTGGGGTCATTGTGGAATGCAAGCAGGTTAGTACATGTAAGAAGCGAATATCTTGATCACACCAGTAATACGGCTCCTCTGCCTCAGAAAAGAAAAGGGCTAAAACCATACTCATGAGCTTTAATCTTATTAGAAATCCATGTCTCAGCTGACCTTGCAACACTACTGATTGACTGCCATGAGTGACACAGGGTTGGAATTAGGGCGTCAGGGGAGCAAAGTGAGCAGCCAGACAGCGGTTTGTGGGAAAATAGTATTGGCCTGGGGGAAGAGAGAGCCTGAAACATTTAAAAGCAAACAAATGTATTAGGTGTTCTTATTAGTTTTCTCAAGAGGCTGTTATATATACAGACTCAGACAAATACTAATCTGTCTAAGTATATACTGGGGATACACATGGCTTATTCTCTGAATGTTTTTTTCCCTCTTGCAAATGTTCAGGACACTGAACATGAATCTGACATCCCGTACAGCACTGTAGTTAAATGCAAATGGTGTGCTTTTCTTTTCAAAGTGCCATGTCAACATAAGTTAGGGCTCAGTTACAGTTTCTGGGGCCAGCAGATTACGTGGGCAGATTACCTGCCTTTCAGTTAATCTGCAATTTAGTTATTAATGTGAAGGAAGGTTTAAATCCCCAAACCGTTCGTTTTTCCTTCTCTGTCCAAGTTGATGCGGGCTGCCAAGCTTTGATCTCATAAATGCTTGCCCACTGGGCAGGGTCAGGAGGTGGAAGCAGACTGTAACCTGGCAGCTCAGAGAAAAAGGGAAATCCAGAGGTAGACCCTGGGTGAGACTGGTGCACTGTAAATAGTTTAAACTGATTTTAATGTTACATTTTTATTACATGGTTGCAACCTTTTATGGAATTTTTTAGTGAAGATTGAAAAAGAAATCTAATAAATCAGCATTATCACTGTTATCCTGGATAAAGCTTGGTGGGTCATGCAGAGCCTGGTTGGGATAAACCAGAGGTAGACAACTTATGGTTCTCCAGATGTTGGAGGACTCCACTTTTCATCAGCTCCATCTGATGATGGTCAGTGATGATGGGAAATTAAGTAAAAAAAAACCCACATACATGGGAAAGTCACAGTTTGCCCACTACTGATTCACAGCATGGAATACTGTACATAGCAAAACTAAACAAAATTACGGATCTGGCTTCTCAGATCTGTAGCACACGTAACTTCCGAAAAATTCAGTTTGTTGGTGTTTCCAGTAAAATAATGGATGGTTGGCAACACTGTTTTCTGTCCAGTTCTAGTAACCACCTGTATCCTATGGTCTAGTTGAGATGGCTTAGGTCTGCAATACTATGCTCAGTTATTTTGTAATATATGCCACTGAACATAGTGGTAACAATTTTGAGTAAACATTTGCAGACATTTAAACTTAGAAGCTATGTTGAAATGGTAGTACTGAGGGCAGGATTAGATCACTTGGAACAATATCTTATTCCCAGTTGCCTCTTCAATGTCAAACTTCCTGGTAGCAGCAGGCTGAAAATTTTCTCTTCCAAATAAGTAAATGACATTGGGATGGTGTTTGGTATGGATATTCTGTGTATGCCTGGGCTTCTCATTGACCACTGTTATTTAGTTTTTCTTTGCAAAGTTTATCACCAGAATTGACAGGAAACAACCTGCATATAAAATTGAACACAATGGTTAAGCAGTTTCCCTGTAATGCATTAAATCTTGGGTTTAAATGTTTAAAGCTTACTTAGTAAGCACATTTGCACTACTGAAGTGTGTTTGCAATCGTTACTACATCCTATCAGTCCCTCAAGTTTAGAGACTGATATCCATTAGGAAAGTATTTCTTGCTCTGCAAATCTCTCTCTCTTATGAATTCTCTATAATGTATAAAAACATGATTAACAGTGCAATCCTATATTTGTCTAGGATTATTTAGAAGTAAATAGTACAGAGTTCAATGGGACTTGCCCTCAAGTATGGGGCTATAAGATTGCAGCTAAAGCTGTAATCCAATTCACAATTATTTGTAAGTAAATCCCACTGAACTCAATGGGACTTACTTCTAAGTAAACACGCAAAGCATCGCTATGTTTACTTAGCACATGTTTCTACTCACACCAGGGAACATGCTGTTGCTATATCACTAGTCTTATTATATCTTTTTTTATATCCTTCGGCATTTCCCCTGAAGTTTCAATAACAATATTAGCAGTGCAGCTTCAGCAAGAATGAGAAACCTATTTTGGTGAAAGTCCTTAGGCAGATATATCATCTTCTCTTAGGCTTGCCTTTCTACCAATGCAATATGCATTTAACAGCACAGAATAAAAACAATTATTCAGAAAGAACTATTTATTTTTGGTGACCACAGCATATTTAGTTTTAATGACCAGCCATGGAATTTTGAATGTATGGATTCTTAGAAAAGACAAATAAAAGTAAATTTAATGAAAATAGACCCAATCTAGATCTATAGCACAATTCTACACTACCTAGATAAAACATACTGGGACTTACTCTGAAGTAAGTGTGCACAGGATTGCAGCAGAAGACACACACATACACAAGATGACGTATTAAGGGTACACATAAAGAAGGCATATGAAGAGGTTCTTCATTTAGAATGGCTAAATGAATAATAGAACTGTAGAATTGGAAGGGATCCCAAAGGTCATGTAGTCCAACCCTCTGCACTGAAGGAATCTCAGCTAAAGCATCCATGACAGATGGCCACCCAAACTCAACTTAAAAACCTCCAATGAAGGAGAGTCCACCACCTCTCGAGGGAGACCATTCCACTGTCTTGTCAACTCTTGCTGTCAGAAAGTTCTTCCTGATGTTTAGCAAGCTTCATTTTAATTCTAAGAAAAATGTCGTAAAAGCAAACCAAATGAAGCAGCCCCCAGTAGAGTAGGTGGTTGCATAGATGGCTTAATTGCAAACACTCACTATTTTTTTTTTTTTACCAAAGTTGCCCCACATGGTGTTACTGTATGAATTTCTAGATGAATTGTGGGTGCTAATTGTGAACTTTGGTTGGTCCTAATGAACCTGTTGTTTTACTGATCTTGGGCTTAACCAGTTGTTCAAAAGAATCCTTTGGCATCTACAGAATTTAATTCCCAATGTGTAAGGATCAGGGTTTTTACATTAGCACAGAGGTTGTTTGGCTTGAAGTGCCCCATAATGTTCATTCTGCCCTTGCAAAAAAAAAAAAAACACAAACTTTTAGTGTGACAGCACTTGATATTAGGCAGGCCCATTCATGTAGTTTAGGCAATCCTAGCTGGACATGTTAATTTTATTACATAGATTTGTTTTTTAAATCTGTTGGGCTGTATCCTACCAAGGTCTACTCAGAGCATACCAGTTCTAAAGTTAATGGATCTAAGCTATCCTTGCCCATTAATTTCAGTGGATGTGCTCTGAGTAAAACATTGATTTTTATCTATGTTTTGATAATGTTATTATATCTACTATTATTTAAGGCTGTTTTTATTGATATTTTTAAATGAATACTTTATAACATTTTATGTAAGCAACCTAGATTTTTTTTTAATTAAGTGGTATACCGTATAAAACTTGCTAAATAAATAAATATATAAAACAAATAAACATGGGGCTGCTCCACAGCTCAGCCGCAAATCCACCCAAGGATCCTTGGGTAAACCACTGTCTCACAACGCTGTTGCAATGATAAATGAGGCAAACTTTTCAAAGCCCGTTGTTCATTAAAAAAGTATATAAAACCAATTGATAATAATAATAATTCTGGGAGGTATCACAATGGGATAATAACAAAAGTAGTGGCCAGTATATAACTTTGTTTGCATTCCATTTGAAAAGCCAAAATACAATAAATGATTCCAGACATGTAGTATATTAACATTTGATCTTGTTCTCCTACAGGGGAGGTGTCATTTAAAGGATGGCCATCACGCATCCTTTGCTATGTTTCAGAACACACATGTTAATCTGTCTACAAAAATCTATATTTCAGGTTCTGAGGTATGAAAATATAACAACAGCAAATGCTCTTAAAATGCAGCATTGTTGTGTGTTTTGAAATTTAACCCTGAACACATCTGAGAACATGGGAATAGCCTTTAGTGAGCTCATTTACTTGCAAGTAAACATGCTTAGGATTTAACTTTATTTTGATCTGAACATCATGCAAATGGGCATAACTGTGCACATGTTTCCAGATTACTGTGAGTGTTAAGCACTGGGATTTATGGTCCTGTTTTAATCTCCCTCTCTCTCCCTCTGCATGTGTGTTATATATACTGTACATGTGCACACATCACACACATATGCATGTAGCTGTATAGACATGAGTTTATATACACTGAAATTACAATAGCTATAGCTAACAAGGAAGACTAAGCATGTGACAAATTCCAATATTGATGCAGGGTGCCTGGGCCACAGCCCATGCTGTTAAGAAAAACAAATGTTATTAACGTGTTAAGGAGAAATACTTGCTAATAACTAGATAATTTTAAGAAGTTAGGTTCATACCATCTGTTAATCTTAGTTGTGATTAAAGAGGTAAATCCTAATGGCCATTATTCCTAATGACAGGACCAAGCAGGCTTAAAGCATTAGCCGTCGCAGGCTGAAGAGGAGAAGCAATGAAGGATATCAGCAATCTTAGCTGCAATTGAGGAATTGCCCCGTCTTCCACACAACAAAAGTGATACAAAAGAATTACACCCTCACTAAAGTCTATTTCCTCGTATAATCACACAAAATGATTTTTCTTAAATATGATAATAAATCACAGTAAAAAATCAATGTGGCAGGGCCCAACTGCTATGGCCTGATAACGCATCAATCAATATTTAGTATTTAGATTTTAATTAATACATAGCAGTGCAGAGGCCTTTTAAGAGAGAAATATTATCACAGATAAAAAATCCTGCACTGTTAGCATGCAAAAGTTGTTGCTCATATCTGTCATTGATCAATCTGCCGCTGTTGTGATTAAAAACCCTTGAAAATATCAGACAAGAGCATAAAACAGATTGAGCCAAGCAGAGCACGTTGTAGGCACCTCAGCATTGCAAAGCCACTAGAAAAGGATGCTGGGTAAAACTGGTTTACAAGGAGGAAAATACTGTTGGCTGAACACAGGCCATCTCATTGTGAAAAATATCCTTAGTATTTTTTAACAAATGCAGTACAGGAGAAATAAAACAGCCAGTGTTTGAGGTATAGCAGAAAGTTGCTTACTAATTGCATTTAACACATTCTCCACTGCAGAATATAAAACAAAATATTGTAACTGAATCTGAACATTATTTTTGATCTATATCTAAAAGGGGTTTCTCATGGACTATGCATTACAGAACGAGTTTGAATATTTGTTGGTAATGTTGGTATAATAGACCAAGGTTGGGAGCATGAAATTCAGAGAAATAACATTCCCACATTCTCTCTATTTTGTTTAAGAAAATACTTACTTCATGCAAGCTGAGTCCACATTATAATTTATCAGGAATTACAACTTTTGCAAAATGTCAACATTTCTTGAAACCATCTGTGTTCTGATTGGATGAGGAATTGCAAAAAAAGCTTGTACAAATGGATTTGGTCAGCAGTGTGGGATTCGTCAAGGAATAATACTAGAATATTTTATGGGAATGAATCAAACGCAGTATAATTAATAAAAAACCAATTTTGTTCCAAAATTTGGATGATTTGTGAGGTGAGGAAGACAGGCAATTTATTCAGGTCTAATGGCATTGCGAACAAATTAATCTTTGGCTAAAGCCACTAAACCATGGCTTGAGATGAGAGAGTTTTAGTAATTCTCCTAATTAGGAGAATTCCAGAACAAAATATCATTGATACATATATAAAAACAGGAATATGCCACAGGCATGGTCAAGATACAAAAGTCTGAGAATTATAAACAACCAAACATACATAATATGAGCAATGTATACATTTTGCAGTTCCATGGGAACTGGGGCCATAAGGCAAATCTAAATGTCTTCCCCAAAGATAACTAGCTCTGAAATGGGGGAAGAGATGGATGTTTATTCCTTTTTCTAATCTGTTGTTCTTTCTAAAACAACAATGCTGATATTTTCTGGCTATTTGGATATCTTATCAAATTGAAGAAAATATACAAGGTTAATCTACAAAATTGACCTTAGACCAGAAAACATCCCCCCCCCTATATTAGCAGCTCCAACCACTGCAGTGCAAATCCTCTTTTCCCCAGTGTAAGCAGAGAGAATGCCGGCAGCCTCCTCTTCTGTCATCTGTCATGGTGGTGTAGAGAGTAAGGTGCATGGGTCCCAGGCTCTGGTTTGAGACCTCTGGGCACCTCCCTCCCTCCCTCTTTTACAGGGGTGGGATCCCTCTTTGTCCTTGATTGGAGTCCTACTGGCCACATTCCCATCTTTTGGGAAAGCATCTAGCAGCACAACTTGGAGGTGAGACTATCCCCTTGTATGGAATGTGGCAAACAAGTGGCCATTTCCTCCACATAACAGAATTTATTCCACAAATTCTTTAATTCTAAAATAAAAATAAAAAATCAATTAGCTGAGCAGTTTTGGTTTGAAATTTTCATTTCTGTAAATATTAATGTTTTGTTCATAAGTCGGGCTGACCTTCCCTTCCTTCTTTCTGCCGAAATACTCTCTTCACGGAATGGGTGTGCTCTGCAAACTTCCTGAGTGGAAACCTTAATTCCCTGTGAAATAGTCATGCCCATTGCATCTCAACATTGAGAAAGAAAATGCCATAAGAAGGAGTCAAGTATCATATGACCATAGCCACAAACCCAATGTAATACAAATCCACATGCTATAACAGCACAATTTGCACTGCTGCTGTGAAGCCTGTGCTTGCATTTTGATTATCAGACCATTGTAAATGGATCTTTGCCTAGGAGCAAAGGTTTTTTTCCTTTTAAAAAATCTGTTAACTTATAGAGACAAAACACTTAGTTTATTTAGTTCTTAAAGAACTTCAGATAATTGAAGATTCTGGATTTGAATGGGCTTTCTCAACGAGGGTCTGGGCTTGGACATGAGTAACACTGCATGGAAAAGGAATTGGTATTATATATGACCTGTCTGCTTCAAACCTGTTAGCAGTCTGGCGGCCATGTTCTGTGCTAGTTGAAGCTTCAGCATTGTCCTCAAAGGAAGTCCCACATAAACAGCCTTGCAGTAGTCCAGTCTTGAGGTTACCAGAGCCTAGATTACTGTCGCCAAGTTACCCCTGTCCAGATAGGGTTGTAGTTGGGCCACCAGCCTAAGGAAGTGGAAGGCACACTGAGCCACTGAGGCCACCAGTGCCTCAGTTGACCACAATGTATACACAAGAACCCCCACAAGAACTATAAACTTACTCCTTCTGAGGGAGTGTGACCCCATCTAGAGCAGGCTGCACACCACTCAGCCAGACGAAGGAACCACCCACCAAGATCACCTCTGTTCTGTCTGTACTGCATGATCATAAGACTCAAAAGTGATGCTTAATTTAATTAATGCAGGGTGTGCTTCCTGGTTGGGAACCATTTACTCACAATGGGAGATTGCTGCCCAGATTGCTTGCATTAAATAGAATACTGCATTGTGGAGTTAACTAGGGTGCAACCTCTGTTCCTGATTGGCATGGGCCTATAGCTTATGCCAGTGCTGACACATGCTGGAGGTGCTTTCCCTGAAAACCAAAATGATGCTCTCATTGCTGAGAGCAAAACCAAATCACATACACATATGAGCTTGCCAGAGCTTCTTGGTAACATAGTTATATAGTGGGAAATGTTGACGTGCAGGAGCTCATCATGTCAGTTTTTGTGACCATGCCCCTAAAAAGACCCCAAAGAGAGTTAAAAATTGCCAGCAGAGCTCTATCTATCTATCATCTATCTATCTATCGGCAGTACATTGCATTATCCTCAATTTAGTCAGATCAGTTGGCTGCATAAAATAATGAGTTGGCATGTTAGACTACGGCTGAGGAGACCTCAGTTCACATCCCTGATCAACCAGTGTGGGTTAGTGGCTAGAGTGTTGGACTGTGAATCTCACTGGGTGTCCTTTGGCCAGTCACCCATTCTCACAGTCTAATCTCTCTCACAGGTAGGACATAAATGCAATGATAAACAAACAACTAAATGAAGTTCACTATTTGACCTTGGGCAGTCATTGAGCTTAACCCACCCCCAAAAGGGTTCATATGCCAGGTCAGACCTGTCCTCCAATCACTGGCAAATTCCACTCTAGCAACTGATGGCCATCACTCCTGCTATGAATAAAATTCCAAAGCTGCACTTCCCCACATCCTCACTCCTATACACAACTAGTTTCTGGAAGAGAAGTAAGTTTTGCTCATGAGTATATGTACAGAAGCCAACACATGTGCATCATGCTGCCAATAGAGATATGTGGTTTTACTATAATTCTACCATTCCCATGCCCCTCAGATATGAATTGAAAGTCAAGTATAAGGTTGGAAAGAGGAAACACTAATGCGCCAGCCCTGCAGAGCTTCAAACATAAAATTTCAGTGTAAATTCAACTGGGTTACCCATTGAGGGGTAATTTCTCTACCTATATACCTGCTTACACACACACACACACACACACACACACACACACACACACCCTGCTACTTGTGCATTAAAGCTCTCATAAGCACAGCCTGTTGGCCTCATAGACTTTCCCAGGTTGTTTTACATGGAAAGAATGAATTGATTATTGTAAATGAATGTTTGGCTGCTGCAACACCAGAAAAGGTTGTTTGCTGTCAGCTCTATAGTATCAAAAAGCCACCGAACCAACCCAACCTCCCCCAAACAGTTGATGATCCATGTTTAATTCTGCGCATTTTAATATTGTTTACGCATCTTTGGAAAGAGATATTGAGATAGTGCAGATGTGTGTGAGTGTACACATAAGCAGACATCTGCCACAGCGTCTGTTTTGCACACACATAAAAGTGCCCACGCACACAGGTATAAGCATATGTATTCAGTCTCTAGATAATCAGAGACACAGATAAAATAAAGCTTCTCGAATGACAGACATTCTGCAGACAGGGTTGTTAGTTTATGTAGGCTATAGGCAGAGTCGACTGGAAAATTTTGATCACTTTAATTTACTATATCCAGCATGCCTGCTGTACTCATCCAGCACTTTTATCAAGCCCTGTGAGGTGGTATTGATTTTTTTATTTTCTATGTAGGATAAGAAGACAGAGAGTTAGGAGCAAGAGTGAATGAAGAACTTTCCTCAGATTACTGCTATTCTCTAGCTTATTGCATCCTGTCGTTTGTAGTTTCAGATGATGTCCAGTATGTCAGGGTTGCTTGAAGCAATAAACAGGGTGAATAACAATGGAAAGGCGAGATGAGAAAGATTGAAAAAAGGAAAAAAGAGGCAGCCAAGAAAGTAAGAAAGTGAATGTGAGAAATAAGGGGAGGTGGGTGGGCTGAGAAGGGGGGAAGCAGAGGTTGAGAAAAAGTGTCTGCAGTGTAGAGAGCTTGATGAGCGCATTCCTTTAAAGTAGCTATATAACCAGTCATGACAGTTTTTCACCAAACAGCTAAAATGTAAAACCGATCAGGTAGCGAAATAATGGAAACAGTGCCCTTTATGCTTTATTATTTTGCTACAGGAAGCAGCAAAGCAAAGAAAAAAGTGTTTAACAGCTATATTATTATTTTTTATTCCCTTGAATTAGCAGTTGGGCTGTTGTGAAAAGATGGATTTATTTCTCTTTCTCTTTTTTTTTTGGTACCCTGGCCTCAAAAACCTCTGTAGAAACCGTTAGAGATTCTAAATTTGCAAGTGATGCAGTATTTCAATCATAGTCCTTCAGGATCTTGAGCTTTGGGGGCATTTTTGCTGACCATCAACTCCATGGGATAAAAATCGATTTACAGTAGAGAATGTGCTTCACCTGTTCATAAAGGATGGTGAACTGTATTCTGGCTGATGCCTACCCTGCTATATATAAATATAGATTTTGCTTTTCTCTACTCTGCAGGCAAAAATGGATTCCCACCAGCACATTACACCAGTCATTCAGCATCATTCAGTTCCTTTAGCTTTCTGGATACAATTAGCAGTGCTGGTTTTCATCTATAAAGACTAAAATGGCTTGTACATACCGCAGAGATGGTCTTCTTCCCTATTTCATGTCATGATTTCTATGGTCAATCACAAACACTGCCATGAACAAAAGTTTCGGGGCCAGTCATTATTATTATAACTTTATTTTTTAGTGGTATGTTTACTTACAGCATTCCTGGGCACTGCTGGGGACCCAGGAAGGCACCTACCTGGGTTGGTCTGCCTTTTAAAAGCTGGCACCATTTTATTTTCCCACAAATACTCTGACATAGATCTGGGGCATTGTGGGAAATTTAAATAGTGGTTCCTAGCCACTTGGATTGCAAGTACTATTGTTGTTGCTTACTGCCACAGTACCAAGATAGATTCAACTGTCAGCTCACTCAAATCTGATGCTGCTTATCTTTTTAAGACATAATTTATACTTTCGATATCTCCCCTCCCTTCCACTATTTACTGATGTTAAATGTGCAGATTAAAAGTGCAACGAGTGACTGATCAAAGAAATAAACATTTACATTAATGGCCATTACTTGCTTGGATTGGAATATTTATTGACATTGCTGGAAGTCAGTTGTTATTTTATTGATAGAATAAAACAACGTAGCTGTCAAGGAATTTAAATCAAAAGGCACCTTCAGACAGTTGCCGTTTTCGGGTGGGATTCAATCAAATCCTGGCAAATTCAGGCTCTGCAATTAAAGCTTTTGTGAAAGAAACATGCTTTCCTCAAAGATCCCCAAGATGACAGTGACAGAGCCATGCACGAAGTGTGGGGTAACACTTGCTTTGACACAATGTCATCTAGTCTCCCTGCAAACAAATCAGTCTGGATGCTCATTAAAAAGGTCTCCTGGAAGTGACCAAGGACTCAGGCTCCTTACTTCCTGCGCTGTTAAATCTCCTTACTGGTTGAAGTGGCTACTGGCCAGATCTTTCACATGTTGTAGTGCTACTCATATAATGGACAGGGAATGCATTGCTGATCCTTAGTCCAATTTTATTCCGTGACCTGAAGAGCCAATGGTTGTATATAACCATCGTTCCAGTCTTGGCTCATCACTCAGATCAAGGTTTTACCAGAAACAATTCACTAGTACAATTTTATTTCCATTGCATATCTTTTTATTTTAAAACTAAGGTACTGATTACATTAACACACCCACCCACCAATCAATCAATCAATCAATCAATCACAAGAATCACAATGAATGCAGGATTTTGCAGTCTGTCAGTGTGGCTGGATCCTGCGTTACATCTGAATGCCTAGTAATAATAATATTATTAATCATAATAATTAATTTTTTGTACCCCACCCATCTGACTGGGTTGCCCCATCCAACAGAATATAAGAAAGAATAACTAAACATCAAACATTAAAAGCTTCCAAATGTAGGGCTGCCTTCAGGTGTCCACGAAAGGTTGTATAATTGTTTATCTCTTTGACATCTAGGACTGTGCCCCTTCCTGGAAAAAGCAGATCTAGCCACTTTTGTACAAACCTTAAATCAGGGTTGGAGAACCTGTGGCCCTTCAGATGTTGCTGGACTCCAAATCCCATCATGCCTAGCCAGCAGGGCCCATGGTCAGGGATAATTGGAATTCTAGTCAACTGGAGGGGCACAGGGGCTGCATGAGTAGGTAATAAATGCATGACTAGGTACTGGTAATAACTTCAGTTATTAGGCTCTTGCATTTTGCAGGAGTTGAGTTGTGAAGTTTATTACTGAACTAACACTGTGAATAATTTGATGCTCTTTCAAATTTTGTGTTGTGTGCCTTTAAAAAATGTTTTTAAACATAGAAGGGAATCCTAGGCTGAATTTCGCCATTTCCAAATATATGACAAAAGCTTTCAGAGTAGGTCACCTCAATGTATTTTGCCATTTAAGCTCAAAGTACTAAGGCACTCTTGCATTTACCAACAGTATTCCTGATGTGATGTTTCATCTGATTTTTTTAAAAATGGCTTTTTTATTTCTAAAGTTTTCTAAGATAAGATCATTCTACATAGTAGACTGTTCGTTTTAATCCTGAGAAGATTTAAGCTTCCACTAACTTTTTAATTTAAAAGATTTTTCTAACTAAAGAGTTTTTATAGAGAGAGTCAGCTGTAGTTCAGTTTATCACAGTGGCAAAGACATTTGAGAAGAGAGGCAGGCTGAACTTTAAATGCTGGAACCAGACAACTGGAATGCTGCATATATAGAAGCAGAAAGAACTTACTATGGCCATGTTATCAACATGTTGCATATGCTTCCTTATGACCAGTAGACCGAGCTTTTGACTCATGGGTTGCACTCTCTTAAAATGGCCAGTGATTGCCATCAGGGAGTTGCTACACTGGGAAAGCAATGGGAAACCTGGGTACCTGGTATGCAGGAACCCCAAAGGCTGGAATAGCTTGGAATAGAGGTTGTTCACCACTCCAGCATGCCTAGATCTTGTCAGGAAGTAAGTCCCACTGAACTCAGTGCACTTTACTTCTGAGTTACATACCAAGGAATTAGTACAGGTCTTTTGGAAACTTTAGCTTTCAGCAATTCAAGAGTTCCTCCTCATGTTCAGAGGCATAGGACTTTTAGAAATAAGAATCTGCATTCAGATTAAGCTTCACAGATACAGAATTTTATTTTTATAGTTCCTTCCTCGCAAGGGAGCCCAGGGTGGCAACATTAAAACGTGTAGTGTAAGTCTTGGGGTGGACTAGCTTGTGATTAACCCAAAGCATCCTGAAATCCTGATATACACTGCATTCCTGATCACATTCTCATCCATATGCACCCCCCCTATTAAAGTGATCAACACAGAAAACATGACGCCTAACAACACATTACATTAAATACACAGCACATCCATTTTTTAATTTCTATTTTTAAATTAAGTTCGGGAGGCCTCCAATTTTCATTGGGAGCATAACTATGTTGGAACAGGAGCTTTAATCCTTCTGTGCCCAACTGCAATGCTGATGGGAATCACAGCTTCTCATGACAATTACCATTAGAACTTAAAACAACAACAACAAAAACCACACTGTTGCCGCTGCACACCACATACTTAATATAATGTGTAAGTAGATGCCAAAGGGTGTTGCTTCCTAGCCTCATTCTTGAAGGGATATGTGCTCTGTGATTAATCTTCCCTTTTCCATATTAATATGGTTCAATTTTACAGAAACTTTACAGAAAAAGCAGAGCTAAAAAAGAACACAAAGATTACTACGGGGCAGGGGAACCAGAAAGTAGGAGTCAGGCAGAACAAAACTTCATTAATCCAAGTGCTCCTTGCTTGCTTTCAGAGCTGCAGGCATTTTTGAAATTCTCTTTAGGACCATGAGGGCTAGAAACTTTTATAAATTATGTTTAAAACAACTGAGCATCACAACACTCAGTGAAGCTTTGCTGCCAAGGAAAATGAAGGTCGTTCACAGTAATGTCTGAGAGCAGGAAATGGCTAATGAAACAAGCCCTCTCCAGGTGTTATGTCCCTCACACAAAGAAGGGGACAGAGGGGGCAGGCATGCTAGCTCCATCCTGTCATGCCACTGTGCCCCTTCCTGCCATGTGTTGGCATGAGCCTGCTGCAGATTGTTTTCCCTCCAATATCTGGGACTCACAAAATTATCTACCATAATTGTCTTTCTGTCATTTGTCATAGCTTCCAGTGAGCATCTGCTCTGCCCAGAGAATCCTTCTGAACAGTTCCAGATACAATATAAAACAGAACAACTGCATCCCTTTTATGGTTGACTTTCAGCCGTCTTTTCCAACCGACCACCTCGCTATTAGGGAGAACTGTCATTGAAAGCCAGCACTCAGTCCCTCAAAAAAGCCATCAAAAACAGTGCTTTCTGCCAGCCTCCTAATCTACAAAAATATATATGTTAGAACCAAATTAAAAATACCAATCATTAAGCCTGGATCTCAACATTATTACTCTAGTTATTGTTCCACCTGTGATTATGTTAGGGTAACTGTCACATTTAAAAGCAGTAAAAAAACCACAAAGCCCGCCACCCTACTACACCAAGCAATATATCACCTGCAAATTCACTAGTGTTTTTGATGTTATACAATGCAAAAACCCATGTTTTTGTTTGTTTTTTAACAGAGTACCTTGGGAAAAAAACATCAAAGGACTTCGTACTCACTTCAGAAATCACATCACAGTTGCATCAGGGATGAGGGGTGGGTGTGTAGAGGAGGAATAATACAGAGGTAGAGGAAACGTCACTCTTTTCAGCAGGGACTCAGTTTCCCCAAGATCTCTCGGTTGACTTGAACAGAAGAAGTCCTAGACCCATGTGAAAAACAAAAACAGTGTCTGTATCCCTCCCTCAAATCACTGTGCTTGGAGTATCCTGGTAAAATAATTCACTGTGATTAAAGCCTAGACCTTTCCATCAAAACAGCGAAACCCACCTCGCCAGCCGTTCCCCACCTGAACTCAGGGCATTTCCCTAGTAATCTAAGTTTTGCTTTTTTATTTTTAAAGAAATAATGCAACTATAACTTTAAAGATCCAAGCCCACAGAGCACCTTGGGAGTTCAGGGAATGCCTGATCTGACTTGAGATGCCTCGTTAATGACACAGTCCAACTCAGGCATTCAGCTCACCTCATCCGTCTTGTAATTCAGGAAGTACACATCACTGACGCACACCCTCATGAACACCTACTTCAGTTGGTAACTAAGCCTCTTTTTCAGAGAAAGAGACTTTGGCATTGTTTTGTATGCCCTGGTATTCTCTTGCCTTACTCTTGTCTGTGTATCTGAAGAAGTGTGCATGCACACAAAAGCTCATACCAAGAACTGACTTAGTTGGTCTTTAAGGTGCTACTGGAAGGAATTTGTTTTGTCTTGTCACGCAGTTTACATGCCACTATCAATTGTCCTGTACTAGGAGCAGGGCTTTTTCAGTGGTGCCCCTGTGTTGTGCCATTCCTAAAAATACCTGCTACATCTGCTCATTTAGGAGGAAAGTAAAAACAACAACATAGCATCTGTTCTGTAGGTTTCCTCTTTAAATGCCAGTTCCCATTTAGGCTGTTTGCTTTAGGCTGAAATCCTAAACATGGATACTTGGGCATCAGCCTGACTGAATGTGTTGCTGTTTACTTCTCAGTGGTTAATGCAAGTGGTTAATTGCTAATCTAGTTATGTCTATCTATCTGATCTGACTATTAAATGTGTTCATTAAAAATGGTAGCTACCCATTTCACCAGCTATTAGAGGACTGGATTTTAGAAATGCCATGTTATCTTAAGTAAGTGTGATTATAGTCCCTATGTTTCAAAGTTTGGCTTTGTTAGGGTTGAAAAAACAGAGGCAGTTTTAATTGTCCAGGAACACTGGCAGGTATCTATAAACTTCAAGAGGTGTTTTTGAAGATACTTTCCCCTCCTTCTCTCTCTGAGGCACAACCCAGATTTCATTAGTTGGCTAACCAGATTATAAGAAGCCTGTAAATAGAACAAATGATTCCACATGATCCAGGTTATTTCCAAACAGTCATGCAAAGATATAACTGAAATAATTTAGACATATGGATAAGAACCTTCAAAATCAATAGTGCTGGAAGAAATGAAACATATGCTGATGCAATCAAACAGAATTGAATTTCATACAAATGTTAGCAAATCTATATCAGATTATCACAGCAAAAACTTCATTTTCATTGATTTATAATGTATTATTATTGTTTCCACCAAACTGCCATAGACAGCCATTTAGCAGCTGCCAAGCGCCTTAAGGGTAAATAAAGGATACCACTGATGGTGCTGGGATATAGTCGTTTAAGTGTCTAATAATTCACAAATGCAGCAGGTATGATATTCTGTTTCTGTATATTCTTTAGTGTTTTACTTTCAAGCTAATTTATTAACTTTTCTCTAATCTTTTATTCTGAAAACAACAAAGGATGACATTCTCAAGAAAACCTTTATTTTAAGGCTGTAAACTGGGCAGCCTTAAAAAATATTTGTGTTGTTGTAAAAGCATAAAACCATGTGTAAGGTGCCAGACTTGGGGATATGAACAGATTTGGGGCTTCTGCTTACAACACCTGATCTTTCAGGGTGGAGGTTTTGGAGGAATCAGTGTAATAGTTTCTTGGGTCTATTGATCCAATGTCTTGTAGCAGCTAGATGGGTGGGGTATAATAATAATAATAAATAATAATAATTGTAGTAGTAGTAGTAGATTGAACAGAATCAAAACAAAGGAAATGAACTTGACGAACAAAGATGGCTGTCCCTGTGAAAGAAAGGTTTGTCTAAGACCCTAATTGTTTGTGTAACTGATATTTATACTTGTAAACCTCTTAGAAGCTTATATTGGCATTAAGCAGTATATAAATTGTAAGATTCTGGACAACCAGAAGAAAGTACTTCTTCATGCAGCACATGGTTAAAGTATGGAATTCACTCCCATAAGGGGTAGTGATGGCTGACAACTTGGATGGCTCTGTAAGAGAGTTACACATAGGCTATCAATGGCTGTCTTTGCAATGTTGATATTGCTTGGAAGCCCAAACATCCAGCTATCAGTCTCTTCTACTTTTGTTCATCCATCAGTCCTCCTGAATGTTTAAATCAAGCATGGGTGGATTTAAGGCTTGTGGGATCCACTTAGGTGTCTCCCCCCTTTTTTTTAACCAATGGGAGTCATGTAGAAAATTGCTATGTATGTGCATGTGGACTAGTGGTGGTGCTGGCACGAGAACCAGTATATTGGCTCAAGATGTCTAGCATATACTCCTAATGCATCCTATGAGCCTTGTATTGGGATTACATCTAAGTTACCACAGATCAGGGATTCTAATAACTTGGTTTAGAAGGGGGAGTTGCTTTTTGCTGCTCTACTACAAATTGCCCAGAGCTATAGATCCCAATCTGCCCACTCCTAGTCTTGATTATATCTGTTCTAGGAAATCTGCACATTCACCGTCCCTTATCTTCTGTCTTTGCCTTTCCCTTTATCCACACCACTTCAGCTCATACTTCTCTTTTCGTAGGCCCACACATCTAGTGAGCACTGTGTGGATACAACTCTTTGCACAAAGAATGACTGAGGCACCTGTGAGAATAGGCTCCATTCAACAAATGTGAAAAGGTTTTGACATATCTCAATATACATTTTAAGTGTTTTTGTTTGAATAGAAAACAAAACAGAGGCTGAACTGCATTTTAATATCTAAAGGCATATAAGCCACCCATTTCTGTTTAACCTAGGCCCTTTTGAAATTTCCATTTGGGCTTTTGTTCACCTTTATTAATTCATGTTCATGCTTTTGAGTACATGTTCTCCTTTATTAGTTCAACTCAGCAGGGTTTTTCTCTCCCCATGTGACTTTTGCATTGAAGCAGGTGATCAGATTCCATTGCAGTGAGATACAATTTAACCAGAAAATAATTCATTAACAGGACAGAAACAGTAGTTCTTCCTGATAGCCTCAGTTTAAGTATTTATAGGCATGAATATTAAAATATCCGCAAGTGGAGACTTGCATAAATTTGTGAATGTGTGTGTGGGGGGGTTCAATACTTTCTCTTTAACCATCCCACCTTATACTTTTGAAAAATATTTTATAGATACAGAAAAGGATGGACAGTGTAAAAGGTATTGAAGCCTTCATAAATGCTGGTGTGTGTCAGTTACATGTGCTCTGCAACCATATCTGTGGCCAAGAATTATTTTCTATTACATCAACAGTGTAGTTCCACCAAACTGTGCCACCATGCAACCCTTTTTCATTTCGGCTGGGTTAATGGAGATTTTGCTGCAGCAACACTTGGTATCTTTCAGTGAAGATCTCACAGACGGTAATTAAAACATCCTTAAAAATGTAAGATCAGCTAGCAGCAGACAGCTTTAGACTGAGTGGCTCATGTGATGCTTATCATATGTGATGTCATAATATTGAGTGTCTTACATACTTTGAGGGCCATTTGTTGGCAGGAAAGTGGCATATAAGTGCCTAAATAAAGAAAATACGCAGGGTACTAATGGATCAAATGAAATGAAATAAAAAAGCAATGGGACAAAGCATGCTGCCGCATACATGCCCTATGGAACAACATGCTAGATGGTGACCAGTATTAAGTCTGTGGCCATTCATAAGAACAGGGTAATGTTTTTCCACCAGATCATTTGACTTAATCAGACACATTTCTAAGGATGATCATTTGAGTAAACAATGACTGCTTTCTCTGCCACATAGTGCATTCACAACAGGATGCTTTTTAGTTATAAAAAAGGATAACCAGATGAAATGGTGGCAATCACTGTCATAGATGATCTAGGATTAACCTCTAGTATAGTCTACACCCAGGACAGAAATAAAATTCAAAGCATTCATGTGTATACAGTATAGCTATAGATATAGATCTATAAGATTTGTGGAAGTACAAAATAGTTCTAGAATTCTTTCCCAGTGTATTGTGAGACACTCAGAAATAAAATAAAATCAGTTGGAACAATGAGAGCATTGTCAGAGGACTGCTTGTCTTTCCCTTCCTTATAAGAGTTCCTGCGTCCCACTTGTAATTTTCAATTTCTGGGCCTGAAAAAACTTAAGTAGAATAAAGCAAACAAACAAGCAAAATACAATAATCACCATCAATTTTACTTGGGGAAGCATGTAGCTCTAGTCTCAGGGAGGTTTCCATTAGTAGCAAACATTTAGACTGTACTTCAACGATTTGTTGTAGGAGATAAATACATACTTGTGAAGGTGCAGTTTGATTAGGTCAAAGGAAAGGAAGGAAATTTTGTGGACTCATATTCTAGCCCATCATCATCTTGGAAAAGAGCCATTTGTCCAGAAGCACAACTGACAGCTAGAATGTGGTAAAAATAAAACAGCTAATGAGATTCACTGAACATAGGCCATGTGGGCAGTGAATCAGAGTGTCTTAGCCTATTAACCTGTATGGCACAGCTGTAGTTTAGCTTTTCAAAATCTCTGATTGTTTTGCTTCATTATAATCAGTGAGAATTAAGGGAAGAAGGCCTGTCTTTTCTGCTAGGGAAACCTTTGCCATATTCAAGCAACTATCTTGGCCATAGTTACCACAAAAACATATTACTATCCGAAAGTATTGTCTGAATTTTCACATGGTTGATCTGGATCTTCTCTCCAGGTTAGGTATTTTGGTGTTCTGGTCAAAGTGTTGCACTGCAGCTAGCCATGTGATGAAGCAATAGGACTGCCCAGTTCAAAAAGTGAGCCCGCCTTTGTTCTGATGCTCCAACTCAGGGTGGAGCTCAACAACAACAACAACAACAACAACAACAACAACAACAACAACAACATGCTGCTCATCCGACTGGGTTTCCCCAGCCACCCTGGGCAGTTCCCAACAAAATATTAAAAACACAATAAAACATCAAACATTTAAAACTTCCTTATAAAGGCTGCCTTCAGACATCTTCTAAAAGTCAAATAGTTTATTTCCTTGACATCTGATGTTCCACAGGGTGGATAGAAAGCCCTCTGCATGGTTCCCTGTAACTTCACTTCTCACAATGAGGGAACTACCAGAAGGCCCTTGGTGCTGGATTTCAGTGTCTGGGCTGAACACTAGAGATGGAGACGCTCCTTCAGGTATTGTCAGGATGCTGTCAGCAGCTCCCGGCTGGTTGCCCAGGAAAGTATAAAGACAAGGGAAGGTTTCTTACCATCCTTTTTTTTATCCAATAATTAGAGAGAGGCTATAGAACCCAGCCATCTTGGATAATGGCACTGTCGCCTCGCTTCTTTCTCCTCCTCCTTCTCTCCCATTATTTCCCAACTTTCCCCCTCATCTGCCACTGAACTCTGACCTCCCGCAAACCACTTTTGTAAGTCTATACTGTCTTCTTCTTCTTCCTTCCTGGAAGGGCCAGGGTGGGGAGGCGGTCTTCACCATTCCTCCTCTGCCCAGTCCTTGACAGGTATACTGGATCAAGGCCATTTAGGGCTTTAAAGGTCAACACCAACACTTGGAATTGTGCTCAGAAACATACTGGGAACCAATGTACAACCTTTAGGACCAGTGTTATATGTTCCTGGTGGCTGCTCCCAGTCACCAGTTTAGTAGTACACAACATTTATCCTATTGTTGACCTATGGGCAAGTCTTAATGTCTAAAGGAGAGGGAGTAAACTTGTCACAAGGTTCCCATTTTAAACAACTGACCTGAGTTTCAACCCCTGCTTTAGATGTTTTGTGATGGCACTCTAAATGTTGAATTTTGAGCTGGGCACAGGATGAAGCCAGCAATGCTAATCCAGTTAACCACATCTTGACAAGTGAGTTTGGTTGTGCGAATGAGCCCTTAATCTTAGTTTAAACTGGTGTGAAAGGAAATTCAGCTCTACTGTATGTTGATTTCATTAATCTCAGGAAGCCTAAGAAGTTAAATTAACAATGACCTTTTCCTTAGGACTAGGTGATAACACAAGACATACTTGGACCCATACAATAGCATATGACATCACCTCTCAGTGTTTAGAAAGCATTTTTCACATGATGGTACATTGAGTTTTCCTTTTATGCAAAATAAAGTTTTAACTAAATCAGGATGTCTTAAAATCTCTTAGCAGAATCATATCTTTTCTTATAACGAGAGAAAGCTCCAACACATGTGATGGTTGGAAACCAATTATGCAAGACTTTACTTCTGTGCATTTATTTATGCATGTATTACCCTTCCAAAGGTTTTCATTTCTTGTTTTTGCTGCGATATTAATAAGAAATTGTGCTGATTTGCAGAGTTTCCTTCAGTTTCATTTTAGATTGTCAGAATCTAAATCCTGCCACTGGTGAATGACTGGGCATGGATGACCAAATCTGATCAGGATGACCAAATCTGATCAGATTGATGAGATTTTGTCGTTCCAAAATGGACATTTTAAATTGTAATCCTATTCACCCTCACTTGTTATTAAATCCCACTGACCTCAGTGGGGCAGCTTTATGCGTAGCTATGCACTACACTGAAAGGCTGCAATCCCTAAGCACATTTACTACAGAGTAAGCCCTGTTAGATTTGGTTTCCTCCAATATGCATGTATAGGATTTCACTATGGTTTTTTGAGCCTAATGAATATCTGGATCGGGATGTATTCTGAAACAAACAGACACTTAGTGTGTGCATGTGTGTGTGTGTGTGTGTGTGTGTGTGTGTAAAATTATATCCTGCTTGCAATTATGGGCTGCAGTTATGTTGGGTGGCACATTAAATCAGTCTTGCTTATTACATATATTACACTACATAGCAGCCCACACATTTCTCTCTGAGTTCAGTTTCCTATACATGATCTTAATAGAGGTCTACTGAAGTCAGTGAAAATATTCTAATTGATTTAACAGCTTTAGATCAAATCCCGTGGTTATAAAGCAAAACCCCTACATTTCTGCCCTGCAGGGGTGGTCTCAATTAGTGGTCTGTGGCCAGTTCCCTGTGGACAATTGTGAATCGTCCATATTTACAAACCACTAATGCGATATATATATATACACACACAGACACACAGACACACACACAGGATGTTTTTAGATTTTTCTGGTGGCATTATCAAGGATGCAATGTATCAGAGGTGGTATGCATTACATTAGAAAGTTAGAATAAATAGTGGCAGTGCAAATTCTTAAATTCCTAGCACCTGTAAACCAGTGAAATAAGTATTTTTCAGCTTTTTATTACAATTATTTTAAAAGTTAAAGCTCAAGTCAAAGCATAATAAAAATGATTAAAAAACAAACAAAAACAGATTAAACCAGATAAAGGCAGCAGCAAACATTTGTGATAAAAGCTTTCCAGGTGGTAAAAGACCAGAAAAGTACAAAGATATTCACCGATTGTGAAATGATATTAAATTAGATGCCAGGCAAGCTTCCTTAGTGAGAGAGTTCCATAAACTGGGTGCCACAACAGAGAAGGTCTTAGCTCCTTCTCTCCTCTGGCTGCCATTCATATCACCTCAGAAGTCAGGCTGAGGGGTCCTGTAGAAGAGAATTCATAGGGCTGTACTCACCTGCTTAAACACTTTGCCTAAGAGGGTGACAAAACAAGCCAATACTTTCTGCAGCCTTTGAAGTCTTAAGGAAGGCTCTTTAAGATTAAGTTTCAAAACTGCCTCTTCTCATTTAATACATCCTGGGCCAAGCCAGACAACCCCTCTCCACTCCCCAGGTCAATGTTGTTACAAGCCAAGATGGGCAGAGGTCGAGCAGACATCTGGTAGGCCACAGTCCTCCAAGCATTTTTTCTATATCCTCAGACTGTGATGACATAAAGTCTCTCCATAACACAAAGAACAGCCAACACGGTGCCTTCCAGATATTGCTGCACTGGAACTCCAATGAGCATCACCCAGCATGACCAGTGCTCAAGAATGATGGGAGTTGTAGTCCACCAATATCTGGAGGTTACCATGTTGGCTACCCCTACCATAACACATAACTAGATGGGGCTCGAGACACATCCCTTGACTGCTCTCCAGTAACTGTTGTATCCAAGCTGAAGTAGATAGAAGCAATTTTATCTTTGAAATACTAAGCAAAATATAGACACCACTATCCTGACACTTGTTAGAAATATATTTTTCTTGCAGCAGGGCTTTTGTGCCTTTGAAAGCTACAAAATAGACAGAAATTGGAGAGGTGTAGCATTTCCCAAGATGAGGTAGTAACCTTATTTGAAAGCCAGTTCAGATGATATTTGAGCCGACTTACTCTTGCAAATAACTGCTCATTGTGGTGCTTCCTCTGAGCTCAAAAAACCACAACTTGCTAATTTTCTTTGCAAATTTCTCAGTAGGGCTTGGGATCTCAACAAAGTCCGCTCCACCTCCATTTCTGTGACTGTACCACTCACACAAACAGTTATGTGCTGTTTATCTAAATTTACATCTTTTAAAGCATGTACAAAAGCAGAAATCTATGTCATGCCCTTTGATCTATTCATTCTTTGATTAATACATGATGGATAAGGGACAGACAGATGGTCATACTGAATAAGAGCTACCACCATTTTGTAGAAGGGCTCTTGTGTGCCTTTGACATTTTTCTAGCAATGATTGTACTATCTGCAGCAGGGGAAAGCTTTGCTTATTAAAGAACTGTCCTCATACAGTTTTAAAGGCAAAGTGGCCTTTTCCAGCAAAAAGAAGCA
Source organism: Podarcis erhardii (assembly GCF_964252035.2). NCBI lineage: Eukaryota > Metazoa > Chordata > Lepidosauria > Squamata > Lacertidae > Podarcis > Podarcis erhardii. The sequence goes on along the minus strand of NC_138499.1, from coordinate 58,092,639 downwards.
ATGATCTATTACAGGTTTGGTTTCCCTGTAGCCCTCCAGATGTCGGTGGACTTCAACTCTCATCAGCCCCAGTAACCATGGCCAATGGCCAGGGATGATGAGAGTTGTAGTCCAGTAGCCAAAATACTACCACTGCTGCTATGTTACCAAATTTGGAAGTTTGAAAACCACAGTATTTAGTATAGCATTTGAGGACTTAGTATAACTTTGTTGTCAAAAAACAAACATAGAAGTAGTTTGTCCTTGGAGTTTGCTGCATGTTCAGACTGGGGAAATTCTTTCACATTCACATCACATCACAGCTTCTGCACCTGCACATGTTGCATGCCTCGCCCATAAAAACAACCTCCTTCTCTTTCCATACCCTGTAAATGGATTGTGCCAGCAAGATGTACTTGCATAGGATTGGATGTCCACTGGCATACATTCTGCATGTTGTGGACCTGTTTGCCCACAAACCTGAGGCTGTGATCCTATGAACACTTACCTGGGAGCAAACTCCTTTGAATACAGAGAGACTTTCTTTTCTGCAAGAATGTGCAGCAATGCTCACTGGTTAGCCTCACTGCCATACTCTATCCTGCATGAAAATCTCACATGCCAGAAGGATATGTGGTCAACTGGCCCACACTGGAAAAGAGCCATACTTAATTTCACTCAGTTGCCCTGGATGCAAAATTCTTAGAGGCACAAAATTTCAGCTGCCTCAATACAGCTTTGCACTTCTGTCATGGGACTTCATTGAAGAGGGCTTCTCCATACAAACTGGGAAGTGAGCCCTTCAGATAATGGAACGTCTCTTCTTTTCTTATCTCTGCGGCTGTGGTCTTTTGGGTGACGTCGACGCCATTAGGCAGCTGAATGTGCATCTGTACTCCATCCATTTCTCTCCTTCCCCTCTTCCATGTGGCCCCAGGAGCTGGCAACCCACGCTACACCACTGATTTCACTAGTAGTTCTCGAAATATCTGCAAAGAGGTGTGTGTGTGCGTGTGGCCACTCTACGAAAATGTCAGACCGATCTTTGTCTTTTAACTAGGTTTGCACACACAGCACTGTTTTATAACCAAGTGTCAAGTTTAAAGCTGGGAGTGCTGCTGGATCATTATCTAGTAAGCCCTGCCATAAAGAGACCCTTTAGCCAAATGCTTAAAGAGTGAGGAAAATGGCGACCATACTGAGACAAACATGAAGATCCTCTGTTTTCTACTGTAAATGGCATTGTGGCTTTCTTGCTTACTGCCAGGATTTGTGTATTGTCAGCCTCCTTTTGATTCTATTCTAACAGACATGAATTCTTCAGTCTGTAAACATTTTCACACTGACCAGGCCTTTGGCTTAGCCAACATATGAAATCCATAAAGAGTCTTATTTTCTGATAAAAGAAATGGCTAAGGACAATTGACATTATTGTTTGAAGTCCACGGCTTTCCTGCTTGTTTAGTATTGTAGAAATGGAGCCGGGGCCTGGATTTATGGGAGAGAGCTTGCCCAAGGTCTCTTACCTTTAACATATTTTGTGCTCCATCTGCCTCTTATACAGGGAATGTAATATGATTTTGATTAGTTTCTGATGAGCTGCAATTTCAGTAAGTGCAACTCCAGCGCTGTTGTTTTGTGTTGCTGCTACGTTTCAACAATAATTTAAGAAGACTGTTCTGTTAGTTGTATTGATAAAATAATAAAAAGACAGTATCTAAAAGCATCACATACAGATAAAACATCCCTACCATCTACCTAAATCTTGGCTTGGATCTTTCTTTCTCTCCATTAGCTTATAGGAGAATATAGGCCAAAAACCACTTTGGCCTATTGGTAAAGGCAAACACGATTCCTTAAAAGGCAGGATGGTAGAGCTGCATGACACCGCACATGACATCCCCCAAAGAATCATTGGAACTGTATTTTGTTAAGGGTTCAGGAAATGGTAGATCTGTGAGGGGTAAACTCAGTTCTTTGGGTAAAATGATGTGCTTTAAATGTATGGGGTGGAATTTAACATTGCACTACAGTGGTACCTCGGATTATGAACTTAATTCATTCTGGAGGTCCGTTCTTAACCCAAAACCGTTCTTAACCTGAGGCGCGCTTTTGCTAATGGGGCCTCCTGCTGCTGCTGCACCGCCAGAGCACAATTTCTGTTCTCATCCTGAAGCAAAGTTCTTAACCCGAGGTAATATTTCTGGGTTAGTGGAGTCTGTAACCTGAAGCATCTGTAACCTGAAGTGTATGTAACCCGAGGTACCACTGTAATAAAAATGACAGGGGCAAAGTTCACAACCCTTTGCCTGGGGCAAAGTTCACAACCCGAGGTACTACTTCCGGGTTAGCAGAGTTTGTAACCCGAAGTTTTTGTAGCCTGAAGCGTTTGTAACCCAAGGTACCACTGTATTACAATCACGCCATCTGCACCAGCATATCAGAACCATCAGATGGAAAGATCCCCCCTCCTTTGCCCCTCTCATGCTGGTCTGAAGGTTCTCCAAACCTCTGCAGATCCAGTTTCAGGGGATATGGACATGTCTGCTGGGGGAAGAGAGGGAAGAAGTCTTGTTGTGGGGTTCATTATGTGAATCCTGCCCAGGATGTGTACGCAGCTCAAGTTTCTGCCTCTGATACCACTGAACTACATGCTGAGCGCTATTGACTGGTATTCAAATAGGTTTTACTCAGAGTAGGTTCATTGAAATTAATGGACTTAACTTAGTGAAGTTAATTAATTTCAGTGTGTCTATTCTGAGTGAAACTTGAATATCACCCATTAGGTAGCCCTGCCCTCCTAAGAGTGAACCACTGTATATTTCCAGTGGGGGAACCATATTTCTGAATGTTCCCCACGTAAAAAAGAAGAAAACTGACATAGAAACTTGGCACATCAAATAAAAAGCTGTTAGAATCCCTTTCTGATATTCTCCCTAACAGTTCTGCTTCTCAATCCCCTCATCCCATCTTAGACTTCTACATTTCTAACTTGCTCCATGCTTTGCTTCTCCAAGCATGAGGATCTGAATATATACATGGAGTCCCATCCAGCTTCAACTGGCACATGGTACTGAACATTGGCTTTGCTTTCCAGAAATGTCAAGCAAGGCTTTGTGCATTTGTGTGCAGTGTGGGAGAGAGGGTTGACGCGAGAGAACAGAGCGCCGCCATTTGCCGACTGACCGGCCTTAATGGATAGTCTTAACTGCGAGCAAATTTGGCTTGTTCACCAAATACCTAAAACATGATTCCCATGGTAATGAATTGTTTATTGGCTTATATTCTAAATGTAGTAACAAAGACAGACACCTAAAGCAAATGGAAAAGTACGGAGAACATGGTTTACATTACAAACAGGGTGAGAGAAACATTCCTGAATAAGTCCTCCTGGCATGGATGACCGTATGGGCTATTGTACATCTATGTGAGCAGCAAAAAGCTCTCCAAAGTACTATTGCACACAGTGTATGAAATCTAAAATAAAGGAAATCCATGAAGTCCTTCGTTAAAATTTCTGCTACCCACACAGCTCTGTGCAAAAATCCCCAACCAAAAACAGTTAGAGGCTTTCCTCTTTTCCCCCTCCTGCTTTTAATACTTTACTGCAGGTTTAATTGCAGCAATATTTCAATGCCAAAGAGAGTAATTTGCAGCTTGAATACAGCATTAGATCTGCAGTGCCCTACAATTTTAAACTCTGGTATAAAACAAGCATTTGGTACTCATACTACTTGAATTCTCATTTTCTGTTCACACTTCCAAAGGAACGGAAGTTAAATGTCTACATTAACATTTATAAAAATTTAGGAGTGATTCCCTTATTACATAATTAGCCGGAACACTTGGAATATCTGTATATCTGCCGATTAGAGACATTACTCGGAACATGCCCTCGAACAGCTGTATTCCAAGACAAAAAAAGAGTCAGTAATGTGGCCCTGGGGGAAAGTGTTCCATTTTGACAGAATAAGGCAGCTTTGGTTAGTTGTTACAATTAAACTTGCTCACTTTAGGGGAAATGGTAGGAAAATGTCCTCTGAAACAAAAAGGTATTCTCCCCCCCACCATGGAAACTCCACAGTTTTACCTTTTGAGGTGTTACCAGCTGTGTGAGATTAGAAACAACTGAGATTGCATAAATGTCTCAGAGTTTTCACAGATGAGAGTCGCTACTTATATGTAAGGTAAAGGTAAAGGGACCCCTGACCATTAGGTCCAGTCATGACCGACTCTGGGGTTGCGGTGCTCATTTCGCTTTATTGGCCGAGGGAGCCGGCGTACAGCTTCTGGGTCATGTCACCAGCATGACTAAGCCGCTTCTGGGGAACCAGAGCAGCACACGGAAATGCCGTTTACCTTCCCACCGGAGCGGTACCTATTTATGTACTTGCACTTTGATGTGCTTTCGAACTGCTAGGTTGGCAGGAGCAGGGACCGAGCAACGGGAACTCACTCTGTTGCGGGGATTCGAACCACCGACCTTCTGATCGGCAAGTCCTAGGCTCTGTGGTTTAACCCACAGCACCACCCAAGTGCAAATGTTGGTTGTGCCTACATTCAAGGCTAGCTCGACCTCAAAAGCAAAGGAGGGAGCTGCGGGAGACAGAAAAACGCCAGGGGAACCTCACATGCCTACAGCAGCACTTCAGCCTGGCTTTTTGTATGGCTTCCAGGATGAACCAATAAAGTACTTCATTGTCACTGCAGAAAAGTTCTGGGGGCACCCAGTTCACATGAAGAGCTGGCCATGCAGAAGTTCCATTTGGGTCTGCAGGATTTTGCAGCTTCCAAATTGGCCAGCTCCTCCCACAATTTGAGATAGTATATCAGAGTGACATTGCAGGGGTTCCAGTGGTGTGCTCTGTGCTCATGGATGTATTTTTTTGTTCGTTTTGGTTTTGTTCTATCATTCTTGGTGTGCATCATTTTTGACTGTAAGGCCTCATAGCAGCCATTGTCAGGGATGGGGCAGAAATTTTAATCAGTTCACACTTAAAAGCAAATTTAAAAGCTAATTTTCCACTTTCTGAAATAGTATTCAAGCTGAAATGCAAACACCCATCAAAAATTCACACTTCCTTGAATTTTTAAGAGGAATTTGTGCTAAAGCACCAGTGAATTTTCACGGAAACTTTTAACAAAAAAATTAATAAATTGCAAATTAGTATTGACATGTGGAGGATGGAGCCTAAGATTGGGAAAATGATAAACTGAGAGAAAATAAAACTGACAGATTTGCCCATCCCTAGCCATCGTAACACGCTCAGACTTTTTGATTCGCTCTCTGCCTCCATTGTTATTTGCTCCATCTTTCTGGTGTTATGGATGAGGATTATGATAGGCTTACTCCCCCCCACCAAAAAAAGCTTTTAATCATTCTCTTTTTATCCAGCTTTCCAGAAAAATAATTTTCTCCCAAAGTGGCTCACATTAGCAAAAAGGTGGGGCATGAGCTCCCTGCACCTGTTCCTTCTCTTTCTGATGGAAAGGATGGCAGGATACCAGTGAGTGGGGAGGAGCGACACGTTCCCATTTTGCCTCAAGTGGTGAAATAGGACATGCTGCCCTGAATAGACTCAAGGTAACTTAACCACATATCCATTGATTTCAGTGAATCAGTTCTGAATGTGATTGGTGAGCTTCAACTCCAGGGGTCGGCAAGGTTTACCTCGTCTGGGCCGGTTCACTCCTGTGGAAATTGCTCCATGGGCTGGATCGCGCCTGTGTAGACGTGATTTCTGGTGCCATGGAAGTGAGTTCCTGCTCCGCGCTGTGCTGTTTTAGTGCAGCACGTGGGGACTCACCGAGCGGGCAGCGTGGGGGTGGCTTGGGGGCCATTTAAATGACCCTGTGGGCCGCTTTTGGCCCACAACCTGCAGGTTGCAGACCCCTGTAACTCTATATGTTAAGAAGAAATGAAATGGAGCTGCCACTACAAACAGCAGCTCTGGGTTTCACCTGCCTCTGAATTTGGAGGTTTCATCTTGCTGTTGTGGCTAGCAGCTGCAAAAGCCTTTCACCTCCCACATCCTCCAGGAATTTATCTAATTCTCATTTTAGAACCGTGTGAGATTCCATCCATCATCACAACAACTTGTAGCTGTGAACTATGCAAGTTAATTGCATGTTATAAGAAGGAATTTCAGCATGCTTTATCTGTCAAAATCAAAGAAGCAGGACTCTTTTGCTCCATTGCCTATGATTGCCCTAAACACAACTGAGCAGGGGAAACTATGCAAAGGTCCAATAGTAGCGAGCTTTGGGCTCTCAGATTTAAGTGGTGCCCCAGAATTCGGCGCCCCTACCCCTCACACTCCATTCTGCAACTGCACCAGTCATGTTATCCTAAAACTGCCTTGGGTTCTAATACTGTCCCATACTGTCCTTTCCACCTACTGCATGCCCAGAGTTTCCTCTTCTTGCCCTTCCTTTTATTTCCAGTGGAAACAGAATACTGCATGGAGCTTAGCCGGTGCAGGTTCATCTTTGTCTGATCAGGGGCTTCCTACGTAAATGAACTCTTTTCTTGTGCCTCATTCCACAAAAAATAAGAGCTAAGCTGGAAAGATGAGGCAGGTAGGGAATAAGTCTTTTTTACCTTCCAAAATGTCATGTAGCTTCCTCCCAGCTCACAAACTTACCAATGGGTTTAAGTTCATTAATGACTGCATCTCTCAGGACTCCCTCTTACCTCTAAATTTTCTAGTCAGCCATGCACAAAGTCCATTTAGTTTTGGGTAATTATCTTAAAGCCCATATTCTGGAGCTTATCTGGATAGAAATCTTTCCAGGACTCAACAGCTCAAAATATCTAATGGGAAAAGCTTTTGTGTTCATTCACATGAACCTGTATGCGGCAGTTGATTGCTCTGCCCTCAGTTCAACTTATTTATTGCAGGGATAAAATATACCATTTACAAGTGGGGATCATTTTTTTGTGAATGATCCTGAGAAAACCGCCCCCATTTTCTGTGGTTAAGGAGTGGGAAATCTGCTGAAAAATTGATTAGACAGATGCTGTGCATTGCATTTTTACCTTCATTATATCAACTTTAATATTAGTAGATGCAAAATAGTGAGTCCTGTGAAGTCCTGGTCGAAATACAAGCAGTAATCCTCAATATTATTTCTTTATTAATTAATCATCCTCCACATGTGCTTCAAGGCAATGCACAGAATGTAATAAAACAGCTTAAAAAACAGTTGAAAACCATACAAAAATAGCAGCAGAAAAAAATTGTATACAATACTAAGTAGACACCCATGCAGAGACCTATTTCACCAGCTGGGAAGGCTTCTTGGAACAAAAATGTCTTCAGTCGTTTCTGGAAAGTGCAGACTGTGGGCTCCCATCATATCTTAGCAGGAATGGTGTTTTACAGAATAGGAGGAATATGTTTTGAGTGAAGCAGGATTGCATCCACTGCCCCTTTCCCAACCTCTACTCAAAGATCAGATATTTTGTCTACTAGTGGAGGGGCCAGAAAATTTGTGGGGGCAAAGTATATTTCTAGGTGCGCAAGGAAAAACAAACAAGACAGCATTTGTTAATGACAGATGTTCAGAAGCGGGGTGCAAGCTCCTTTTTTGGGGTGGACACTTGCCCCTCTCTTCTGGCACTACCTATGTCCTCCAGCAACTGCATGTGTATAATAGTCAAATAGATTCTGCCAGAGGGCGAGGTTGGGAGCAGAGCGGGCAGGCATGGTCTTCCTTTCCTCTCCCCACCTTTTTGTCATCTACATAAGGTTGTAGTAGGCGTTATCAACTTGGTGCCCTCCAGATGGTGTTGGACTCCAGCTCCCATCATCCCTTTGTCATTGGCCTTTCTGGCTTGGACTGATGGGAGCTGGAGTCCCATAAAATTGGAGAGGCACCACCTTTACTATTCTGTGTGTATGCAATCTTATCTTACTGCAGAAAATATTTATTCCATGGAGAAAAGATGGATAAGCAGACCCTCCCTCTGCCATTCAACACTGCAGCCTCTCATGACTGCTTTTCATTGGGAGACAGTTACATGGATCTACCTCGTAATTCCCACTTTGTCTCTAGCTAGCTGTCACACCATACCAATGTGGAGTCCTTGGTGCATGGTCTTTCCGGGCAGCTCAGAGTCTTAACCAACAAACAACCTCAGCTCTATTGTGATTGGGTGATTTGTGATGGTAAGTATAGTACCAGGAGATGGTAGTTACTCTCAATTAATTAATCCAGAAGGGAAGGACATTTGCTCCCAGAAAGCAGCAGACTTCTCCAGGTGTTTGAATGCCACATTGATTTGGAATTAGAGCTTGAGGGATTCTCTCTATTACTACTTTTACTCACAAACACTGCATGATGAGAGGCGCGGAGATGATTCTTTCCCCCTAAACGAACCTTGTTCAAAAACTCGCGAACATACACTGCTCAAGTTTATTACTTATATTGCAGCATTTCAGCACCTTGTTGACTGCGCTCATAATTTTCAGTGTTCTTAAAAGCAGGTAAAATAATGTTCATACTAGCGATAATTAGCAAATGGACTATATGAATAATCACACTCATTCCCACAAAGATTTCTTGTTCTCACAGACCAATCCATTACTTGCTTCAATGAAGCGTCTTGTTGTTAATTTGCAGGGTTTTCACCCCTAGGTGATGGAAATACCTGCCCTCTTTCCAGTCTCCCATTAAGTATGGTTTTCACTAATATGTATAATTCATGAGAAAAATTTGTTTGTCAAGGATTCCTGACAGGTCACTTAAATCCTAGATCAATTGATAATGTTCACACCAACATGGCCCAGAATGAAAATTGCTCTGATACTGCCTTCCCTTTCTTGATAAAAATGATATAGTAGGTTTTGGAGGGTTTTGTTGTTGTTGTTTTTAATTCAGCATGTAGCATGAGTTGATTTTAAAAAAGAAAATAAGCTTCAGATACAAATGATACTGGTATCTCCAATGTATTCTTTTTTTCATTTTGGCAATATCAATGTCACTTTTCCGCATTGTATATTCTCTCAAAGCAGATTTTTTTTTTAAACAACAACAACATCACAGCAAAACAATAAAGCAACATTTGTAATGACACAATTAAAAACAATATAATCCTTAAAGTATTAAATAAAAACAAGGAAGCAGCAGATGATAAAAGTGGATGACACCACAGCCAGACCCCACATTACTGGCATGGGATACCAGCTACCCCCAACTTGACAGAACCAAAAGCTGGTTAGAAATATGTGTGTGTGTATATATATATATATATATATATATATATATATATATATATATATTTAAGGCTTAGCTAAAAGAAATCAATAAGGGAGCTGAGCACTTCTTAGGGAAAGTCATCTCATGAATTGAGGGCTTGATGCTTAAGCCACTAAGGGGGCAGTCCTATGACAAAATCTGCTGGTAGGAGCAAGTTCTTTTATAGGCATGGTAAACTCCAGGAACAGCTGAATAACATACTGCATTACTGAGGCATCTAGCATGTTAATGCTGAAATCTTATGTGGAGTACGTCCCACTGAATTTAGTGGAATGTACTTCCAAGTAAACATGTTATATGCACATTTGGAGCTTGACTTTTGGTGTATGTGAATGTGTAATATCGCTTTTCTCCTTCCTCCCACCAGCATTCGGAGAACCAAGCTTAATTGATTTGCCCAAATCCTCCATTCATTAAATCATCTCACCCATTGCTCTTGATCTATGATGCACAAATGGAATGGAATGGCTACTGTATGTGGAAATATTTAAATAATTATGATATGTAAATGTGACATTTTAGTGAGCAGGTGTAAATATATCAGTCTTTTCCAAGCAAGCATTTTTCTGATCATAAACATCATTGCCATATTGTTTTCAATTCAGCCCCCTGCTATAATTATGATGTCTGTGCCTGAGTTTGCCAGTGTGCAGAACCTTACATGAATGCAAAGACAGTGTGACCAAGCTTATATATTGAGAGTTCAGCATGTCTGCATGGGGAAACAGAGCACCCTTCATTAAGTGTGGCGAAAGCACAGTTCTTAGAGCCATGAGGGTCATCAAGTGCTATCTTGGCTCTGACTGACCATGTGCCATGTTATTGGTTTGTAGTTTCTGCTGAGCTTATGGAGAAGCATGACAGCCCTGTGGCTCAGATACGGACTCAGGTAAAGTGGCACCACTATCTTCTAATTGCTTGCTCTCCGGATCAATTTAAGAGTATTCGGCACTGAGACGTTTTCAAGAGGGGAGGTGGAGAATCAGGAAGACAGGTGGTTTCTCTGTAGTGGTGGCCTGGTCTCGCTAAGTTTAGGACAATCTCTCTGCCAACTATAGCACCAGAGAGCAATGGTGAAGAGTAGAAAGTCTGGAGGTGCTAACTGACACTAGGTAGCTCAGGGAGGAGCAGCCTCTTGCATGGTTCACAACTGAAGGTGGGGAATGAAAATGAATATGAGAAACAGTCTAGGCCACGGATGGGGAACCTGTGGCTCTCCAAATGGTGCTGCCAGCCATTTCAGGCCTGATCTAGAGGGTCACAGGTTCCATTCTACTCCCCAGCCTAGTCGAGGCAAGAGATGTGGGGTGCTATACCTAAGGTTGCCTCATGATGTTTTGGCTTCATTCCTGTGTCTTTGACAGCGGCCTGACATCTGGAAAATAAGCGAGTGATGCTTGTGGCCCTGTCAGGAAAAGTATCAGCAACTGCTTAATCTACGAGTGTCAGACTTTGTTTAGGGACCAGTAAAAAAAAGAAGAAAAGATGGCAACCACAGTCATCCAGACTTCGCCATCCAAAGCTGAGGTATCCATGCTGTCCTATGGAAATAAAGGATTGTGCAGTGGAAAATTGGTGGTAGACCAGATGTAATATATGGAAGTCTCATGTTGTTTACTACTACCGTACTTTGATGAGTAACAAGTCTTACCTTTTCCTTAGACTGTTTGAAATCTCTGCCTGCATATTGTGGATATTGCATGTGTATGACAACAAAACTTTGCCGAGTTTTACATTTTATGCAAGCCATACAGTTGCAACAAGCAGCAGATAAAAAGGACAATGCCAGTTCAAGAGTCTTTGTTACCCACACTTTGAGGTTGGTGGGCCCTGTACAGCATATGCATGAAAATGACCACTTGTACAACTGAAAGAGTTGAGTAGGGAAAAAGAGTTGAGTAGGAAAATATCAGGACCAGGCAGCAAGAATTTCCAGAACAAGAATTATATGGAAAAATTTATAGCACATCAAATATTCATTTCTTTTTATCTTAAATACACTTGGTATGAATCAATATCACATCCTGATACATACTACCAAAACCACAATTAGTATTTTTCAAGAATTGAATTAGATCCGGTTTATATGATCTGGTTAATTCCTAAATAGCTGATTAACCACACTTTTTCCAGGAAATTGTATCATTCTGCACCATGACATCACTGCAGATTAACACTATTATCATATTATTATTTTCTGTGAATCATATACAGCTGCTCTCAACACATCTTTACTGGATGAATCATTCACTAAAATGAATAAATAAAACAAAATGAATTAAAACAAGGACAGGGCCAAAGCTGAATTTATTTGGGTCTAAATTGGAGAAAACTTTTATTTTTTTTTTTTCATGTTTTTCTCTGGAATCAGTGACAAAAGTTCAATTATACTTTATATCACAATCAAAATAGGGGAAGTATCCCAGGATACAGGTTAGGGAGAAGGGATCAATTATAAGTTTTATTTCACTGTTTTGGAGTTAATTAACTTTTGAAGCAGGTCTAAATTTCTATTCATTTGCTGCCTTTACAAAGCTTGCATCAAGATGCAGAATCATATATACACCTTATTGTAGCCTGCACAGGAAGAAATGTGACTCTTTTGGTGGGCTCTTTTGGTTCCCTACTGGGAAGACTTGCTACTGGCATCTATATTGTTGAAATGCCTGCATTGCAGGGGGTTGAACTAGATGAGCCTTGGGGTACCTTCCAACTCCACAATTCTATGATTCCAGGAAATATTATTGCAACCCAAGTGGAATGGGTAAAATACATTGCTTGTTCTATAGGGAGAGTTAACTCATCCTCTCCTTCAGTAAGCAAGTTTGCTAATGATAAGGTAAACAATAATTAATGGAAAACATAGATGCCTCTGGGTAAATAAACTTTGCTATTGAGTGGCATAGAAAGAATCCCCAGTCAGTTTATTGTTAAGCATTGTAACAGGCCAGGGGAAAGAAGATGTTCTGTTTGGAGGCTCAGTGAAAAAAGAATGAAGTCTTGCCTGGGTGAAACCTGGTCCTTTAAGAAACCTTGTCCAGTTTTTTTGTTTTTTTATTTATCTTACAATTAAAAAAGAACAATAATGCAATATTTAAAAACAAGAAAGATTAAAAGAACAGTAGGACTAAAATTTAAACTTGCAACTCAGCAACACTCCATATCTATATCTGTGTTTACAGAACTGAAGAAAATATAATTCAGCCAGACTACCACCCAGCTAATAAGCAGTTTTGCAACACCCTGATTTCACATGACATGTGGTGGGTGGTTCTATAATTCTTACGTTTATAAAAATAAAAAAGCAACCCAAAGAGGCTGAAAGTGGAAGTAGATGACGTGTGTGGGGAGGGGGTGCTTAACTTCCCCCCTTCTTGCACTTTTTAAGGTCAGAATTGCCCCCCACCCCCGCTGGTTTCACGTCCATGTGGGGAAAGTTACAGGGTGCCTGTAGAAAAATCTGCCTGTGATGCAGCTGATTTTCATTAAAACAATATTGAGAGGAATAACCATGGCTTTTACACTGAAGGTCCTGATATTAAGTACCAGAGTTTATGTGTCACATTCAAGGGTAAATATTTGGTGCATCTATTGAGGCAAAACACAGCAGCAGAGTGGATCGTAATACAGAACGAGCGCTCTATGGAACTAGAAAAATAATGCTACTTAGCATAGCATATGATATCTTGTAACATAAAGTCACTCATTAACCAGACTTGTGACTACATGGTATTCAAATGGGTTTTTTTTTTAGTTGTCTTGCTGTATAGCCAGAGGTCTCTTTTGTGTTTTTAATAAGCATGACGTGCATTTTCCAATGTTCCGAGTTTCAAGATATTGCAGGTCAAACCACAGATTTCTGAGTCCCGCTGGAAAACAAAGCTAACCAAAACTTCCCATGCCTGACAGTGAAAAAAGCCTCCACATGTTGCACCAGGAAGTGACATCAGCCCCTGAGGTTTTCATTTGTGTGTTTCTTAAAAAATTGTCTAGCAGTGCTGCGTTTCTTGTGCAAGTCCACAGGCTATTGTGGGAATGATAGAGGACAAACATCTAGCAGTTTTACTGACTAATGATGCATCATTATTTGACAGTCTCATTAACAATCCATTGACCTTCATAAAAATGGAAGTTTCAGGGGGAAAGGAAACCATCCCATATCTATTTATCAATAAAATACCAGCATGGCAGTTATGTGAGTATAAAGATCTGCAGCACAGGCTATTTTAAATCAATATATAGCATTTTCAATCATCTGTCAATTCTTCGTACCCTTTCCAGGTATTTTTCTGCCCTTCCATTGGTTTTTCTGACCAACTGGCTCCCCAGTTTTCAACCCCCGACACACATGCAGCACATAGCCCTTCTTGACCCTGTTTCTTGTCTGAGCTGTTCCTCCTACCAAATTGACTCTACTTTTTCTGGCAGCAGCTCACTGTTTTCCTTTACCAACATAGAATGCTCCGTGACATCACAGCAGCTCAGCCAATCTGTAGTGAACAACCATATTGGGTGAATATTCCCCCCTCCCCCATTCTCAGGGCTTCACTCCAGAGTGAAACGGCCTGTGTTGTGAAGCTTCAGCTGGTGCAAAATGTGAAGGTCACTGTGGCGTTTGCCTGTTCATTTGAAAATGCCTGTACAGGGGGAGAGAAAGAGTTAATCGGCAGACCAATAGAAAAGCTAGAGGCGGAGCCTACCTGTTTATAAAAGAGCTTAGCCCGAGGTTAGTTGGTTGGCTGGGAAAAGGCAGTTGGGAAAGCAATTGGCAGACATTTGGAAATAGAGAGACAGTTAGTGCAGTTGGTTCTTGTGTGAAGGGAGGTAGAAGAGTTAGAGACAGGATAAAATAAGACTAAGAAGGTAAAGAGTAACAACGTTTTGAATGCAGTTAAAGTTTATTTGTGTTTGCAATAAACTACACTCTTCTTTGTTAACTTAAGAACCTGAAGGAGACCAAGTGATTGACCGGGGAGGACCTGGTTGGTGGCAGCAGATTAGTGGTGTACAGGTCAATAGTCCATGAGACGACCAGGGGCTCCGTATGAACGCCACAGTCGCACTGATTTCTGGAGCTCACTTTGCTGACCAGTGATCACTTGGTTTTTGTTTCATCTCCACTGGCTCCCAGTACATTTCCAGGTGCAATTCAAAGTTCTTCTTCTTCAAATTTATATATTTAAAGCCCTAACAGTTATGGACTATGCTGTATGAAGGACTGTCCCCTCCCATACAAACCTGTCAGCCCCCTGTTTCCTCACATTAGAGGTCAGGTCCTGCAATACATCTAACCAAGAATCAAAAGTATGATTGATTGGGATGCAAGAAAGGAGCTGTCCAGGTTGTGGAACCTCCTCCCTTAGGAGGTCCCATTAGTTCCCATTCTCTTAAGCTTCTGGTGGGCTGCTGAGAGCTTTTTATTTAGCTTGGATTTTAGTGTAGGTTATTATTTATTTATTTCATCTCTATACCGCTTTATATTTTTAAGAAAAATCTCAAAGCGGTTTACAGCATATTAAAACGTCAATAAAACAATCCAGAATCAACCATTTCTGAAGAAAGTCAAATATAAAGTATACAGTCAAAGCAACATAATTAACAGAAAACTAGAATATTATCTTAAAGATTTCAAAACAAAACATTACAAAGGAGGTCAGCTACAGAATACATATTTAACACAAACAAAGTTAACAAAAAAAACCTTAAGCATTTAAAACCCCCCCAAAACCATTGCTAAGTGAAGCCAAATATAAAAGGCACAGCTCCATCTCCTTGTTTTGATGCTGAATTGTTTTCTTGTTTGAAATTGACTTTAGTAATTTGAACTATTTCTGTGCTTTTGTGTTGCATGTATTTTTTATTGTTAAGCCATTTTGAATTTATTTTAAGATTTTTTTAATAAAGAAAAGCTATATATTAATGGTTTTAATGAATAATCATAAAATCAGTTTTCCATAAGTAGGATCAGGTGATGGGAGAGACCGTAGATATCTGCTGCCAATCAGAGAAGACAATATTGGGTTAGATAGACTAGACAGCTGGCTAATTACACTCTATACCTTTAAAGCACATTTGCAACTCATTCTTTCCTTCAGAAGAACTGTAGTTTACCCTTCACGGAGTAACAATTCTCAGCAATCCTCAACAAACTGCAGTGCCCAGAATCCTTTGAGGGAAAGAATGTGCTTCAAATATGCTTTAAACATATATTGTGTACACAGCCTCTGACTCAGTATAATACACCTTCCAAAGTTGGTAGGAGCTATTAGCTCATCTCAGAGTCTGCCAAAAGTCAACCTCGTGGAGCTGCTTTCACACCCAAGACTTGTGGCCAGCAGAGAGCTATCATAAAAGAAAAATTTAACCCACAACATAATTAATCAGTATTAATAGTACATGAGCAATTGTCTACTTATGTAGACTTCGTGTCCTGTGGTTTCAACATGAAAATTGCATTGTGTCCTATTTTAAGATTTTTTTTCTAAAAATCAGGATGTCTTAGATTAAGAGTGTGCCAAATTTCCCTCTATTGTGGAAGTAAAATAAGAGCAAATCATTGTGTTGGTCCCAAGAAATATATGTGTACAGTGGTATCTCAAGTTAAGTACCTAATTCATTCCAGCAGCCGTCCTTAACCTGAAACTGTTCTTAACCTGAAGCACCACTTTAGCTAATGGGGCCTCCCGCTGCTACCGCGCCGCCGGAGCACGATTTCTGTTCTCATCCTGAAGCAAAGTTCTTAACCTGAGGTAATATTTCTGGGTTAGCGGAGTCTGTAACCTGAAGAGTATGTAACCCGAAGCGTATGTAACCCAAGGTACCACTGTATATATATATATGCTCCTACACCCACATTTTGGAGTCTAATGTATTGTTTAATTCTGACCCCCAAGCACTGATGCTTCTTCCACGTATGAGCTTCCAAAAATGCTGTGTTCACACATTTTTCATTGGTCCAGGCTCTATGCATAGACCCAACTTGTCTGCCTCCTTCTCAACCCCCTCACTTCCATTCCTAACCATTGCTCTACATCTGGGTGACATGTAAGATAATTGCAGGACACTTACACTCTCGATAAACTATGGTTTCCCCTTTTCCGCAGCCCTTTGAAGTTTCAGACAGTTTCATGATAATTGATAATCTAATCTCTTCCAAGCTCTGGTTTTTTTTTTTGGGGGGGAGGGGGGAGTTGTTGGCGACTGCTCTGGAATAGCAAGCAGGGGAAAATATTACAGCATAAGTATTGATTTCTGCATGCAGAGGTCACTGTGTGGGGATTACACTTTTATCACACAAGGTGAAGTGTTGGCAAGATCCTAATAATAACTACTGAGTGCTAGTTAAATATGGGGGCCAGGGGGAGGAAAACAATCTTTTATTCTTAGTACCTCAAGGCTATACATGGCAATTACTATTGCGGAGGCAATAAAGAAGTTGTTAATTACAGGTTTTATACCCTTGTAGCCCAAAGTAGGAATGAAAGGACTAAAGGTTACAGAGTGAAAACTGAAGAAAGAAAGAAAGTTATAGGTCTTGTTTTTCCTTTGCAAGAGGAATAATTTACTGCAGCACAAGGGGTTTGGGGCCCAATAAATAAGCAAAGAAAAGTACATGTAACCCACGTTAGGGAGCATAAATGAGGCTACAAGTTGCTGTATATTTTTGATGAGCTGCCATGTTTTTACCTTAATTAAATGAATGGTATAGCCCTATTGTGTCCTATACAAAAATCTGTATTTATTGATGAATAGACTGTCAGATTGTTTGGACTGTGATCCTAAGCATACTTAGGTCCAATAGACCCAAACAACTTGATATTTGGGAATGGAGATTTAATGTATCTGTGAAGAAGTTTAGCAATTTGTTCTGTTTTCATTTGGGATCAGTGGGCATATAACACATACCTTGGATGCTTCCAATTTTGTTGGTAGTTGCTCAAGCTGAACATGGCAGTTCTATGCCCAAGTGAGGAAATGTAATGTCACAAAAGTTGTCAAATCAAAACTTCAAGAATTGAGAATAATCTGTATCTATGGGATTTGGTATCAGGGATATCCATTAAGTTCTATGGAACACATTACAATACAGTATGGGGATACTCATTAAGTTCTTAGCTGGAATACATTACAATCCAAAGACTGTCTCAAGTGACAACAATGGCAAAACTAATCGGATGGGCTTCCAGACAGGAGTTTATTTTGTAAACAAAGCTGTTCATGTACAAAAGTTTTTCATAGCATACACACAGTGTCATTAAACCTTATTCTTAAAAAAAAAATTAATATGGATTTTCCCTTAACAAAGAAAATCTGATAAAGGAAAACAACACACTGTACACCTGCAGTTATCACTGGCGCGGAGGCTCATTAGCATATTTTGAGGGAGAGGAGTGTAGTGATGCTTTGGTGGGTGGTCTCTGGGACCATATCCTTATTTCTTTTTGTTTCTCATATGAGCATAAACTAGTTGCTGTATTTCTGAACATGCCTATTTCTAAACACACATTCTCTGTCTAAGTTATATTGGCTAAATGACATTCCTTTTAGTTCTCCTTCATAGCTTGCAATTGAATGTGCCTGTGGACAGAGTTGCAGAGGGCCAAAGATTAAGTCTGCAATCCTATGGACATTTATTAGGGAGCAAGTCTCATTGAACAGGAAGACATAGGATTGGGCTCCATGTGTTCATGATGTACGACAAGGCTGAGGGTCTTGTCATCTCACAGATAATTTGTTTGCAAAACACAGTCCATATCACACTGACATTCCTATTTAAATGCAGAAAAATTTGATGCAGCACACACTTAGAAGGCAATATATGTAGACTGCATATGAACATTCCTTTGTTGACAAGCAATGTTCATGAGAAGTTGTAGTACTGTACTGTATGCTAAGCAGAGTGAGTGTAGTACAGTTCTTTACATGCTGACAAGAACAAATATATGCACACTCACACCTCACAAAATTCACACATACATAATGAAGGTAAAATTAAACACTTTTGAGATAAAGTTCATTGATTAAAAAACTCAACAGACCAGTGCAATTATGACTGCCAATACCACTGGCTCATAAAACTCTGCTCAAAAGCAGCAGAAATCAGCAAATGGTCATTAGTCTGTTGCCTACACACCGTTAAAAAGGGGGGGGGGTGTCAGAAAGAAAGGTTTCCAGATAGGTTTCCAGAAAAGGTGGTACAAACTGTCATGCCGTTCCTAATTTAGTTTGCATTGTACACAAAGTGCCATTCAACACATTGATGGAAGCTGACTCTGTGAGAAAGTGATGCAAGGAGTTAGTCACGTGACCCAAGCCATGTGGGAATCAGCACCCTTCATTTGGTAGCTGGCAGAGAAAGGAGGTCACCAGGATCCAGGGAAGTCAAAGCCTGGAGGTGTCTCTTGGGGTCAGTAGGGTGTAAGAGGGTGGCATGGCTCTGGCAGTGAACATAAAGGCTGTCTGTGGATCTGGCGGAGAAGAGCTTGGGGATTGGCTGATGTCAGGTTCCCTTTGGGCAATTTTAAAAGTCATTTTTAAGTGACCTACTGCTGGAAAGAGAAGTGAGCTATCTTCAGGGTGGGGGTGGAAATCTCAGTAGCATTGTGGATAATGAAGTGGCTATAGCTGCTTCTGCAAGCTAAGGGAGTCCTAGGCAGCTAGGAGTGATGTTGCTTTTAGCACTGTAAGCTCATTGACTGTTAAGCCTGCACTACCTCTTGTTCCTGCCACTCCTGGTAAGCTTTGAGGGTATCCACCATTGAGGCATAATGTGGGTGGGTTGCTGGAGGGAATCATGCCCAGGACTTTTCCAAACCTGTTAGGATCCAGATACCTGATGGACCATCCCTCCCTTTATTGGCCATGTCAGGCCATGTGGTGTGTAGCAAAGGCTCATTTTGATGGGGAGGGCTCATGACATGGACTGTGAGACAGAGCCTTCTCAGTGGTGGTCCCTTGTTTTGTTTTATCCCCCAATGGAGATAAAACTGCCTTCATCAATAATTATGTTTAGATGTCAGCTGAAAACACATGTCTTCACACAGGCATTTGCTGGAGGCTTGATTAATTAATATTATACTAGTTACAGGTAGGTAGCCACGTTGGTCTGCCATAGTCGAAACAAAATAAAAAAAATTCCTTCCAGTAGCACCTTAGAGACCAACTAAGTTTGTTATTGGTATGAGCTTTCATGTGCATGCACACTTCTTCAGATACACTGAAACAGAAGTCACCAGATCCTCATATATAGTGAGAGGGTGGGGAGGGGTATTACTCAGAAGGGTGGTGGGAATGGGTGATTGGCTGATAGTTGTGGTAAATATTATACTGAAGCTGCTGGTGGATTGGATTAAATTGTTCTTTAGTTGTACAGTGTATTGGATATGCCATAGAGTTTTAATTGTATCTATTGAAAGGATTCCCTTTTTGTATTTTTAAGCTTCATTATGTAAATTGCTCTGGGATATTCATATAAAGAGTGGTCCATGAGTTGAATAAACAAATAAACAAAATACTGATATATGTATTTACCTTGATGTTGTTCCATTGGAAAATACAGTAAGTAATTGCATTTGAGTCCATGGAGGTAAATGACACTCAGAGAGATATAACAGGAATAAATGAGAGCTGCAAGCGGAAGAAGACTGGGAGGCATGGCTTAAAATTGGGATTCCAGTCACATGAAGTGATTGGATGGTTGTTGCCAAATCATCTGTCCCTAGTGATCTGCTCCTGAAATGGGAGCATAGCCATTAATTTCAGTGGACAGCCAATCTGCACACAGATGGGCTCACTCTGCTGAAATGAATACAGATCTGCATGCTTGCTAGAGATCTGTGTGCACATCTGAGCATGCACAGATCTCTGGACTGGGCTCAGTTTCTCACATGCAAAGGGGTGTGTACAGCGTTGCCATTTAAAGAGGTCAAGTGCACAACATTCAATCCCAGTCATAGTATTAAATTATTATGTATATGTGCCATTAACATATTGTAGCCATAGTTATAGAAAACGCAGAAACATCCAAATAGTTATTAATGATGCAACTGAAATATGTAACAGAATAGAGGGGCATAGCTCAATGGTGCAGCACAGGCTTCAGTCCCTGACATCTTCCAGCAGAGGTGGGGAAGACTCCTGTCTGAAACCTGGAGAGCTGTTGCCTGCCAAAGTAGGCCAGGCTTCCTCAGTATGGTGCTCTCCTGTCAGCCCCAGGCAGCATGGATAATGGTCAAGGAAGATGTCAGCTGTAGTCCAAACCATCTAGACAGGGCCCCAAGTTGGGGAAGGCTAGTGTAGATAATATTAAACTAAATGCACCCATGTTTGATAGGGCAGCTTCCTATTCCTAATTATGATTTGATGGGAGGAAAAGGCTTGCTGTAAAGGGAGAATTCGGAATACCTTCTGTTATATGAAAGGCAGCAATATTTGGGATAATAAATACCCATCTGATTTATACATCAGATCTCTATAAAAATGGATATTAGTGGTCAGGCACTGACTATCAATGAAAGAGTGTTTGGGATCCAAGCTGCTACATTATCCTGACACAATCCTTATGGGTCTGCTTTGGCACCTACACATCACAGCTCGCATGACATGAAAGATTGGAGATCATAGCATCAGTTCTGCACACTACAGGGTGAGAACAAGGCTAGCTCGTGGAGATGATGTGACACATTTCCTTTTCTTTGATTAGCATCCAAACTCATTTAGGAATGCTGTTCCATATTTAGGGAAAGGAGTAAATTCTGTGTTTTTTGTACAAGCATGCAACACTTTGCATTGAGGCGGGTTTGAAAATGAGGAATGTGCTGCTCTACATAATTTTAATCAGAGCTAAGAGGGCTTCAGATTTATGGAGAACCTATCCATTAAAATAATGCCCTACCTGCAGGAAAATCACATACTTTTAACAGAAGAGTCATATGCCCCACAAGTGTCCTACATGCATATCTGCATTCTTAATGACAGCCAGGGGTGCCAGCTGCAGGGAGCCAAGCCCTTTTGCCTCCACCCCCATGTTTTTGGGGTTGGGGTCGGGCCCCCACAATGACTGAAAAGTGCGGAGGGGAAGGAGGGTTGAAGCAGCCTCCCACCGGTGGCGTCACCAGGAGGAGGAGCCACTGGCCATTGAAGCCATGTGGCTGCCATGTTCGGTTCCGCTCTCGGCTCCTCCCAACATCCTGATGTCATGTTTGGGACGTTGTGCATGTGAGATTGGCTCCCCCAATCACCCTTATAAGCTGGTGCCTCTGATGTGAGTTTTTGTGTATCTGCTTTGTACATGTCACCTGTGCAGAGGATGTGCTAGGTCTAGGAGAGAGCTTGGCTGTCTGTCCTTCATTGCCAAAGAGCCTCATATTTAAGTAGGCCTCTGCTGTGTTGAATGAACCAGTTTAGTCCTGGTTATCCCCAGAACTAAAGTCCCCACCCCCATCGTTCTGCCTGGACACGGAGGTCCAGCTCCGAGGGCCTTCTGGCAGTTGGCAGAGGGCCTTCTTGGTGGTGACGCCCACCCTATGGAACGCCCTCCCACCAGATGTCAAGGAAATAAACAACTATTTGACTTGTAGAAGGCATCTGAAGGCAGCCCTGTTTCGGGAAGTTTTTAATATTTGATGTTTTATTCTGTTGGGAGCCACCCAGAGTGGCTGGGGAAACCCAGCCAGATGGGCAGGGTATAAATAAATTATTATTATTATTATTATTATTATTATTATTATTATTATTATTATTGGCGGGGTATGCATAAATCATCATCATCATCATCTTGCACCATATTTTCTTGGAAATAAGCTGGCTAAGAGAGAGAGATGCCTGTCACTTACACTTCTATTTGGGCGATGCCTGTTCCTTGGGTTTAGTACTGAAGAAACTTACGTGGCTCTTCCTCCAGTCTATATGAATACAGTGGTACCTTGGGTTACATACACTTCAGGTTACAGACTCCGCTAACCCAGAAATAGTACCTAGGGTTAAAAACTTTGCTTCAGCATGAGAACAGAAATTGTGCGGTGGCGGTGCAGCAGGCCCCACTAGCTAAAGTGGTGCTTCAGGTTAAGAACAGTTTCAGGTTAAGAATGGACCTCTGGAATGAATTAAGTACGGTACTTAACCCGAGGTACCGCTGTACAAAAAAGGAAGAACAAAGAAAGAGTCTTTCCCTTTCTTTGCCATTTGTTTGCCATTTGTTTGCCATTAGCTCTCAGGGAAAAAAAAGTTGTGGATTAGGGTTGATGAGTTGGCATAACTTGTCATTTTACATTGTGTATATCTGTAAGAACTACCGGTATTCCATTCATATATAAAAATACGTATGCATTGCTTTCCAGGACAAACCCCTGTAATGTGTACATAGGCCAAGTTTTAACAGAACTCAAAACACCGTTTGGTTTGTCTTCTTTTAGCTGACATTTATACGTTCAAACTTTATTATGTCCTCATGATGGCTAGAAACATCTTCTTCTTCTTCTTCTTCTTCTTCTTCTTCTTCTTCTTCTTCTTCTTCTTCTTCTTCTTCAAAAAAGAAAGAAATGACATGTACAGACTTGTCCACTGGAAGGGCCCAGAGATCAGAATCTGTGCTTTTCCTAATAAAAAAGGTAATGGAGATGCTTGTAAACTGTATGCCCAAAGGCTCATGTACGGCTTGGATATTGTTATTCACAACCATTAAATTTATCTCTGGTTCTTAGCTTACCTTGTGTTTTAGGCACTTGGTATACGTCACTGCCCTTTAGCCGGCAGGTTATTAATAGAAATGACCTGTATATATATACATGTAAGGACATATTCTGTAAACAAAATTGCATTTTGTTCATTAGGTACAGTACAAATCAATGCCAGGAAACAGGAAACAGAGACATCATAAATAAGGAGATTTTATCTCTGCCTCCAAGGTGAAACGCTAAGAAGGTGTGTGCTATGCACAGGTATCAATCAATTATTAATATGAGAAGAGCACACGGCTGAATCGTTTCAGAAATTTTTAGCTGTCCCCTATGAGAAGGAAAGTGTCACAGCAACTGACAGTTGGTCTTACGAATCCCTGTAGGTGACCAGTATGTCAATGATACTTTTCTGTAGCAGGATAGGGTGTGGGGAAACAGTAGCCGCCCATATTTAAAAACACTCAGAAAATATAATTAAAATCAACAATGAGCTAAAACCAGATCGAAACACATGGCACCTTTCGTATGTCGAGACAGGCTTTCCTAAGCAAAAATGTTTTTAGCACATGTGGAAAAATGTACAGGGAAGGAGCATGCCTGATGTCAATTGACAGGGAGTTCCAAAAGCTTTAATAGTGCAATCCTTATCCTATTAAAAGGATTGCCATTTGCTCTGCCCCCTCCCCATGCCCCAGCCCAGTGTTCACACCTTGAGCATGGATGTCTGCACAGGCAAGGCTTCCCTATGTGGACTTTTGCACAGCCTTTCCTAAACTTGTAAGGCTGATCCCATACAGCTCACTCATAAACCTGCGTGCATAGAAGTCTATGTGTTTAGGTTTGCCAAGGCAGATGTTCACACTGAACGCATGGGCACTGGAGTCCCAAGAAGCTTTGTGACGTCACGGTTAGACCAGTGACCCTGCTGCTGCTTTATAAAACACAAAGACCTCTTCACACAATCAATGCACAGAGAAAGCTAAAAAGAAGAACATTTTTTGTTTTGTTTTCGGGTAACATGGGTAGATGTATACCAGTGCATCAGTTTAGGCAGTCCTGAATTTGTAAAGCCACTGCAGGAATGGATTTTAATGGATGGGCCCCTGGATTGGCATGGCAACTGTAAGGATGATGAATAAAAAGGGACTCACTTTCAAGTAGACATGCATAAAACAGCACCTTTGGTGAATCTGGTTAAACTCTTATGATTCATGGTTCCTAGGAATATAGCTTTTTTAGTTTTAGGGATCTTATTTTTATGGCGTTTTACCCATCAAAAGGCAGGAAAAAAGAGATTAATGCTCATGGTGGCTTTGGTGTTGCCTTGCTATTCCTTTTGAATTGCCTCCAACATCAAGTTGTGCAAATACATGGTCCTAAATATAAGCTATTTTTTGCTTTCTTGTCTCTGGTATCAGTCTTTCAGAATAGAGAAATGCTATGCATGCTTCTTAGGAAGTTACAGCTTTCAATCTGAAGTTAAGTTTGGCAGGCAAGAGCCTTAATTAAAATAGTTGGTGCAGGTTTCTGTATGTTCCAGGGTTGGGGGCTGTTTCCCCCCGAGGGCCACATTCCATTCTGGGTAACCTTTCAGGGGCCACATGCTAATGGTAGCTGCAGCCAGAGGCTTAAGTGGGTGGAGAAACAAAATGTTAAATTTACCTTTGTGCAGTAGGACAGTTTCTCCACCTCTCCCTATCATCCACACCCCCCAATCCACGCATGCAAACAAAACGCATTATCAGAATGCAAGGGCATAATCTAGTGAGGCAAAAACCCTCAAGGAAGGTGCAAAGCAGGGCAAGTGCAGGGTGTAGCCTGTGGAGAGGGTGTGGTGTGCAGAGAATTCTGAGGGTCTCATACAGAACCTTGGCAGGCTGCATTTGGCCCCTGTATTTGAGATTCTTTACCCTGGTGTACTCCTTTAGAACTGTAAGCACAGACATTTGACACGTCATGTTGATGGTGATGCCTGAGAAACAGTGGACCAAACTGATGTAGACAGTGGTCTTAAATATAAAACTACTGGGAGCTCTTTGGTAAATGGAATCCTGGCATGTGACTGTTCATGATACCCCCCCCCCCGGTCCTCAGGACCATCAATCCAGTTCCTTTCACGAGCTCTAACTTCAGCCAAACTTTTGATGGAGATGGCGGGCTTTAAATAGTTCAGAAGCCTACACTCAGAACCAGAGAATCTAGACTCACCAGCAAATGCCTTGCGATCATAGAGATAGTATTGATCCCATAGTGGAAAGATGAATGTAGCCAATATCCTGAGCATTTCTTATGGGGCATCAACTCATATTTATCTTTATCTGTCAGCCGTGAATGCACACCACAAGGCTTGCCCTTTTGTAATGTAAACAGAAAATCACGTCTCTTAGCGCAAAGCCAAACTATTAAAATAGGCAGCTTTTATTCCCTTCATAATGTTCGGCAACATAAGGCGGTGCAACTGATGTGACTCCACAGCTGTTGCCAGGGGAAAGTAAGAATGTAGCTTGCCACATCTGGGGCGACATCTTTAAAGAGGCACTTAATCTGCAGTGCGGAGGTATGTTAAGCCTCTTTTCCTTTCTTTGCCTGTTCTCAAGCTAATGCAACTCCTGGAGAGCAGTGTTGATTTCAAGTCAAATGGATGAGATGAAAGAACAATTAAGAACAAGTGATACTAGGAGGCATTGTAGGAAACATAAAGGCAGAATAATAGCATAATCCCTCGAACAGTCTGGCAGAAGATTTATAATGTCACATTGGAAAGATGTCGGGGGTTTGAGACTCTAACTAAAAATGACATGGTTTTGTGTCTGTGTGGCAAGTGTGTGTCCCCATTTGTGAACACAGGAGCAATTCTTGCTTGGGAGATTTAAAATTGTGGATACCGCCTTTTCCAAAACCTTTGCTTGCCTGGGTTTCTCAAAATACAGTTTGCCCATGTGTGCTCCTGGGCCAATCTGCACTAGCAGTCTATCTTCAGATCCAAGAGTATAAACTTAGACCTCTGTGAACTACAACTAGGCACCCAACAAAAATGTACATTCTAAACACCTGGTGCCAGTATCAAGCCAGTAGGTCCAACTAGATGTTGCTGGTCCCCTTTCCCCCAGAATCACTGTCAAAACTTATCAAATGCTGAGGGATGAAAAATGGCTTGTCATCACCTTCATATCTAGTGTAAGAAGCTGCCTTGGTTTATCATAGAATCATAGAATCATAGAGTTGGAAGAGACCACAAGGGTCATCGAGTCCAACCCCCTGCCAAGCAGGAAACACCATCAGAGCACTCCTGACATATGGTTGTCAAGCCTCTGCTTAAAGACCTCCAAAGAAGGAGACTCCACCACACTCCTTGGCAGCAAATTCCACTGTCGAACAGCTCTTACTGTCAGGAAGTTCTTCCTAATCTTTAGGTGGAATCTTTTTTCCTGTAGTTTGGAACCATTGCTCCGTGTCCACTTCTCTGGAGCAGCAATTGTCATGGTCTATTATCTATCTCAGTATTGTCAACAGCGACTGGCTGTAGTTCTTCAGGATTTCAGACCTCAGTATCTGTCCCAGTCCAACCTGGAGATACCATGGATTGGACCTAGGGGCTTCTGCATGTGGAGTTGATGCTCAACCACTGAGCTCCAGCCCTTCCTCAAGCTCCTGTGAATTGCTCCCACGGTACCTGGTCAGCCACTGTCTGCAACAGAATGCTAGGTCACAACTTCCGCCAAGGCAGTTTCCACATTCTTAATCTGAGCAGAGAAAACTTCTTAGAAAACAAACAAACAAACAACAACCAACCATTCAGGTTCTTAGCATCAGCAAAATCCATCCTCTGAATTTCCCCACATGAAATATGAATGGAAAGCAAGTCCATGAAAGAAGCTTGTTTCAAAAGAAAATAGAAAAGATCTGGCTTGAGCGGAGAGAAATGATTCACTAGAATGTGGAGTTCCTACCATTTTTCCTCCTACAGAAGGCAACGCTTCCCTCAGGCTACCGAATCGCTTTGCATCGCTTTTCTCTGTAAAAAAATTAAAAAAAGTTGGCTGTCCAACTTACGAAGCAGGAATCAGTTGAAAAATTTGAAGGGAGGATCAATGCCAGCCTGCATGCCGTGCGTTCGACACATAAAAATGCTTTGTTTATGGGAGAAGCAAACATTTGAGCAGGCATGAGCAGGGGGTGGGAAAGTGTACCTTAAAGAATCAAAAGGCCTTTTTGGTGTGTGCTTGCTCTGAGCCATGCCAAGAGAAATCCTCCAAGCCAATCCCCATCTGTTTGTGACAGCTAACTGTGCATATGGATGGCTGCCACATCAACAATCTATTTACGGGTTCTGGAGACAAATTATTTTCAATAATTGCACTTTTTTCCCCCTCTAAAGAAAAGATCCCCAGGAGTCCTTCAGATGATAATACAGTAGACAGCAGAACAACATGCAATAACAGCAACTCCCTCCCCGAAAGCTGCCATTGATGTAGGGGTGAGATGGAGCTGCCCCACTCACAGTGGGGAGCCTGGGATCAAGCCTCTTCTCTCAGGTACAAACATAGAGTTATTATCAGCGTCCTCGGCTGGCATTTCATAACCCATTTTGTTGTTGGCTTGCTTAGCTATACCTCCTCCCCTCCCCTCCCCAACTTGCCTTGTAAAAATTATAAATGCCTTGCGCATTATACATAGGCGCATCCTGCATGTGGGCTTTCCACTGCTTGGCCACTGTGGAAAACAAGGGAAGGAATTCAGTGCTGAGTTCTTCTGATTGTTCTGTCAGTGCAAACATTTCAGCAGGGATAGGGTGGTATTCAGCTAAGTTTTACTTCAGAGTAGACCTGTTGAAATTAATGGACACAACTAAGTCATGTTAATGAATTTCAGCAGGTTTACTCTGAGTAAAACGTAGTTAAATCTCACTCACGGTGCGCATGTGTGTATGAGTGTGAAATCAGTATCGGGACCATGGTGCTCAGGAAAGGAATTAAATCTCTCTCCATGTTGCCTTGCTGCAGGGAACAGCAACTTCTGAGGGGATTTCCCCCCTCTTGGGACTGTGATGCTGAGGTGGGTGGGTTAAAACTCTACAGTTCCCATTTGTCTTTACATTTTGAGTCCAAGGCAGTTTTCAATGGCAACTTTCGGTGAGGGAGTTGCTGTTATTGCATCTTGTTCTGCTGTCTACTGTATTGGCTCCCAGGACATTTCCGAGCACAATTCAAAGTGTTGGTGCTGGCCTTGAAAGCCCTAAACAGCCTCAGTCTTAATACCTGAAGGAGCATCTCCACCCCCATCATTCTGCCCAGACACTGAGATCCAGTGCCGAGGGCCTTCTGGCGGTTCTCTCAACTACGAGAAGTGAGGTTACAGGGAACCAGGCAGAGGGCCTTTTCGGTAGTGGCGCCTGCCTTGTGGAACGCCCTCCCATCAGATTCAAGGAAATAAGCAACTTTCTGACTTTTAAAAAATATCTGAAGGCAGCCCTGTTTAGTAGGGAAGTTTTTAATGTTTAATGCTGTGTTGTGTTTTTAATATTTTGTTGGAAGTGACTGGGGAAACCCAGCCAGATGGGCAGGGTATAAATAAATTGTTGTTGTTGTTTAAAGAAGAGCCATGCTGGATTAGACTGAAGGCCCATCTCTTCCAACTGTTTTCTCACAGATGCCAGCCAGATGTCTGTGGAAGCCAGCACCTGAGCGCAGCAGCCTTCTCTCCACCTGAGATTCCCACCAACTGGTATTCAGAGACCTTCCACAGTAGAGGTGGAACATAGCCATAGTGGCTCGTATCCACTGATAATCTTATCCTCTAACTGATTTTCATCCATCCAAGCTGGTGGCCATCACTACAGTTTGTGGGGCTCACTTGCCCAGTTTAACCATCTGCTGTGTAAAGAAGTACTTTGGTCTGTCCCAAATCTTCCATCATTCAGCTTCATTGGATGGAACGGAGTTTTAGGGTTAGGAGAGAGGGAGAAAAGCTTCCCCCTGCCCTCTATTCACATTCACTACACCATAAATAATCTTATGCATCTCCTTTCAAGACTACAGTTCTGTGAACTTAAACAAGAGTTCACCTAGAGCGGCCTTTCTCAACCTGTGGGTCCCCAGATGTTGTTGAACTACAACTCCCATCACCCCTAGCTGGCAAGGCCAGAGATCAGGTATGATGGGAGTTGTAGTCCAGCAACATCTGGGGACCCACAGGTTGAGAACCGCTGACCTAGAGTGACAGAATATATATAAATTCTTCCTCATGTCTGATGGATGGCAACGACAGCAATAAAATCCACCATTTACCATTTTCTGAAAATCTTCCCATTGTTCTCTTCTTATTGGCTGCTGCCATGATATCCCTCAACTATTTCTTCCAGGCTGGAAGATTAAAACATCTCATGTTCCCTTTCCGTGCTGCTCATATTGGTCCTCAGTACCTAGCCTGTCTCCTTCGTTCCTCCTGCCAACAAGTGACAAGATCACTGACAGGGGTTTTCCTGTTCTTCTCCTGACTCATTTTCTTGACTTCATAACTTCCCACCACATTGACTCTGGCTATGAAAGCTCAGTCTGCTCTTAGCCAGCCTGGGTAATTAGTTGCTTCTGTCTGCTATTGGCTCTGGCGCCACCTACTGTTGAACTCCCTGCCTTCTGCCCAACCAGTCCAGGGTGGAATCTACCCACATATAAAAAAAATTCTGAAAATGCTTTTTCTTTAAAGCTTTTTTTTTAAACACACACACACACACAACAACACTGAATTTTCCATAAGGCTCACCATCACCATCTAGTGTTACAATTGTATATTGCACTTAAAACACACTTAAAACGTTTCATTTGCAGCTGTATAGCTGAGTCCAAGATGGGCAGTGCAAACCACTGGATGCTGTAGCTGCAGATCCTGCACTGAGCAAGGAGTTAGACTAGTTTTCCTTCTGAGTCCCTTCCGGCTCTTTGAGTCTATGATTCTAATCCAGGAAGGGTACTCCAGATGTGAAAAGTGGCTTCTGGAGTGCCTTTCTGGATGTAGTCGTATGGATGTGTAGTCCTGCCTGCAGTGTAGAACAATTGGTTGGTTTTGTCAGCTCTAACAGCATCTACAATTTTTTTTTTTTTGTGGGGTGGAGGATGCTGTTCCCAGACGTGCCTTCTCCTTCCTTCCCAGGCAAAGTGAGGCAGCTGCTTCAGGTGGTAGATGCTTGGGGGATGGAGGAGGCAGCACTGCTGAAGGGGTAGAGACCAGTAGTATGTATTCCATGTGGCTTGCCTTGCATTCCTTTAGAGTGATTTAACAATCAATCCCTCTTTTTTTTGGGGGGGGGGAGACTCTGGAAATTGTAGCTCTCTGAGGGGAATGGGGCTCCTTTCAGTACCCTTATCTAGCTATAGTTTCCAGGACTTTCCCCCTTGGTAGAACTCTTCTTTTCTTCTTAACTCCATCAAATTGCAGATCTGATCTGCATGCTAACAGCTAACAGCTGCACGAATGCAGAATGCATGGTTAGCACTTGTCTCCACTCCATTCTCTGGGGTTGATGGGTGGGGTATGGTGTCATTCTAAATAAATAAATAAATAAATAAATAAATAAATAAATAAAGTTTTTCTAGTTAAGCCATGCATCATAGCTACCTCTTCATATTATGCAGAAATCCACTGTGCCCCTCTCCCTTACTTTTGTTGCTTTTAAAATAGCAGGAATAAACATAACTGTTTAAAGTGGTATCATACTGCTTAAATGTATAGTGCAGATGTGGTCTGAATTTCACATAAATGGAAATTTATTTGTTTTGTCACATGTGGCCATAAAGGGTTTCTCACATTATACAGAGAAGGCAGCAGTCTGGGGCTAGGTGAATGATGGGGGAAGCAGATACAGCCTGAATTATACTGGATTGTATAGTTTAAGCTAGAGATTGCCAGTTTCAACTGTTCTGTCACTGATTAGATGTTGAATAACTTCCCCCAAGGTAGATCACAGATGTTCAAAATGTGTCAGGAAATCTAATAACAAATATGTCAATAAATCTTCTTGCATCTATTGGCTTCATTTCCCCTGCCTTCCTCTGCAGTGTGGTCCATGTAAAGCTCTCCTACTTGCCCCCTGAATTGCATCCTACCAAAGAGCAGGGGAGCAACCGACCAGGCAGGGCTGGCCCTAGCATTTGGTAGAATGAGGCAATTGCTTCAGGTGGCAGGAATTGAAAAAGCAGGCCGCCCAACACATTCTTTTGAATCCCCTTGGCCACTGACCTCTGCTGGAGATCAGAGTTGTGTGTGCTGCACCCCTAAGCTAGTGGGACTCTGCAGGGTCCACTCAGGTGCAGTGGAAGATGCTGTCCCACTACCAGCGATGAAGTAAAGATTAGCTGCTTATCTAGTTATCTTCTGCACACAGAATGGGATGGGGTGGAATCTTGTCTGTTGCCTCAGGCAGAGAAATATATTGAGCTGGTCCTACAGCCAGGACAAAGAGAAGAAATATTTGCCTCAGGCAGCAAAATGCCAAGGAAATGTGTGCCTTGTTCTCCCAGTTTCATATTGGCCAGGAGGCTTTTTATACAATATATAATCAAACAGAGAAATGTGGTTGGAAGCAAGAAAATGGTCCCACCTCTAGAATCTGCTTTGTGAAGCTGTTTCTTCATGGTAAGCTTAGCCCTTCAACCCACTGGGTGTGGTAGCTATCTCTTGCCCTACACCCCCCCCCTATATTCAGCATGGCTTCCACAGTGACTTTTTAATATCTTTCTGTATACATTGAGCAAAAAGGTACATAGTAATTTTTATGAGAATGTTGACTGAAGGTGGTCACCATCTGTGCAAACGCCCTGAAACAGTGACTTTCTCTCTGCAGCCTTCTCTGCCAAGGGAGGAAACCTTAATTTATAGATAATCCAAGGAATATCATTCTTTCCTGCCCCACTCCTCTAAATATAGGTGTTTTCCAGTCAAAACATGTTTATTCACCCATCTTGACATGGCTTGTTTAATGAAACAGGCATCCTGTTTTATGTTTGAGGAGGTGACGAGTGAATGCTAACCACTCAGATGTGATTCTGGGGTGCGGATGGGGGTCATATTTGAAACAGACTGAAGTGGGAATCATGGATTAATTAGCACTACATAAATTAAAGTGAACAATACTAAGGATCCAGTGACTTGGATTTAGAAAGGAACAGTGAATACTTCCAAGGAATTAGTAGCAGGGAGATAGGAGGCAGATTATTATTATTTTTTACCCTCTCTTTCCCTACTCATGAATTACCCCATTGTCGTTCTTAGGTTGTGGCTCCAGCTTTCTGTGGAGTCTCTTCACCTCACACTTCCACAGAACGTGGTAGGTGGGAGATGCTGAAGAGACCAGGGTTTAGGCCAGAGTCCACTTAGGATGTGATGACGGCCTTTCTATAATTGCTTGGCAAGGGTTTGCTTTGATGGAGGAGATGATGCTTGGGGTGACTCTAGACTACTGGTATTTGCTGGAGGGATCCAAGAGCATAGCAGAACTTTAGGTGGATTAATATGTGCTCTGTCTCTCAAGCAGAACAAAAAGCACACAGACTTTTTGTAGGTTGGAAAGTGATGGGGAAATGCATTGTCAGGTGTGGGATAAATGAATGACTTGTAGGAAGATGTGTAAACATCCCATGAGCAAGTCAGAAAGGATGCAAGATGAACTGCCCCACAACAAACTAATCAGAATGGTTGTTCAATAAGAGTGGATATCATTTATCCACGGCCTAAGCTTTGTGCATGCAAATCAGGATGAATGTTCAATAGACCGGTCATCTGGAAGAGCCCTTCTGCTCATTTCCCTTCAGCCAGAACAATCTTTTCCTAGAGGCTGGTGCCTGGGGAAAAAAGGCTCCCTGCTGTCCAGGACATTCTGACAGAGACTTCCTTAGCCCGTAGGGATTTGGAGAAAGTTGGCCCCGAAGCCCTCTCCTTTGGTCCTTTTGATATTTTTGCACATAACCTGTCACGGGGGCTTACCTGATGGGATGGAGGTGCAGCTATAGCATTCCTGGCAGCCACATCACTGCCACTCAGCTGGAGGGAGAGGGGCAAAGATGGTGACAAGGTCAGGGCTGTTCTTGTGCCCCTGCTGGAGCCCATCCGGCACTCCACCCGTGTGTCCCCACAGTCCTGACCTTGCTGCTGCTTTGTGTGTGCCCATAACACTGCTGTAGGAAACTATCATTGTGGGTCCACCCCACTGGGCAAGCCCACTGTTATACCCCAGTGGTCACTGCACTGGCCTTCTCTTCTCCCTGTCATTTTTGTTATCTGCTTTTTCCTTTTGCCATCTTTCCTGTCTATTTCTCCATTTATTCTCTTGCTACATTGTAATATTTATGTATCTCATCTCCTGAACCCAAATTCTGATTTTCTTTTATGATTGCATCTTGGTTGTTGTTGTTTCTCTTCCCCCCCTCCTGTTTTGCTTGCATTAATAGTCATTTTTATATTGCTTCTGAGTCTTCTAAGCAGCTTGCCACTATTTTTTCTTCTTCAGTTATTTCGATCACTTTGATTTCGCCATACTTTCCAGCTTGCTTTGGTGGTCATTCTTTGGAGTTCATGGCAACATTTTTCTTTTTTCTGCTTTCAGATTCCCTGGTTCCCATAAAAATGACCAAGAAAACATGATATAGTGGCTTGTTAAAACAACAACAAACCAACAAAAACAAGCTGACACACCTCAAAGATCTAGGATGTTTGCCAAAGTCAAAAGCAAAACAAAACCCACCATGACAGGTTCTGAGAACAGCCTTGCTGTCCAATGAGATGGGAAAATCAGGGAATAATAAACAAGGCTTAAAGAGAATGGAAGTGGGGAATCAGGTAGCAAAAGCACAAACATGCAGGCCTCCATATGCTGCTTCAAGGGTTGCCAGTGTGGTAACTGCAGGGACACGTGTACCCATAGAGGCCTTTGCTGGCATGTACAAGATCGACTCGCCCTGGAAGTGGCCTACTGTAGTCAATACAATAGGATGTGATGTATGCTGGGTTGTCATGCATGTATGGTGCCTGCAACAGTTTCTCCAGTTTGCAAATGTGCCCATGGGCCTCCAAAGATTGGTGGTCCCTTTGCACACCAAATATCCAGTGGCATCCTAAAGATGCGGTACTGCATGTGGGGAAAAGACAGAGTTGCCGAAATAAAGATGAAACCCAGTTAAGTTAAAGTCTGTGAAGTGAACATGCAGGATCCAAAAGAGGCAGAAGAGAAGGAAAATCACATACAGCGAAAGAACGAGAGAAAAAGAATGCAACGAGTAAAAGGAAGCCAATTAAAAGAACATTAGACTATGCAGTTCTGATAAAAGCGTTGCACACAAAACAGAGCAAGCAGTGGATTTCAGGGCAGAAGAGTAAATGGGCAGGCCAGAAAGAAGACCCTCACACCGATCGTATCGAGAAAGAAGAAAGGAGTGAATGAATATTTCAGCAGATCACTGGAAAGCAATGAATGGAGTTTTGAAATATCACGAAGCTGAAAACAGCAAGGTGTGGGGCTTTTTGTCATTACTGCTAGGCACATGTGTAGCAGGATGGATCTGTCCACATGCATGCCGAACAGGACTTAACAGGATTTACACATAGGCTTTTTTTGCACATTTTAATATAATACATGTTTTTCATTTTCATAACAGTATAAATACTCCAAAGTTAATGACCTCCTGTTGCAGTTTTGGAAAACAGCCAGCAGCCTCAGTCAGGTCACTGCCAATCAAGCTCAGTAATGTTTGCACTAACTGGCAACAGCTGTTCAGGGCTTCAAACAGGGGTTTTCCCCAACCCTACCTGGAGATGCTAGGAAGTGCTTTACTATCCACGATGATTTCCCCTCTCAATGGTTCATTGACGTGGGGCACGGGTGGTGCTGTGGGTTAAACCACAGTGCCTAGGGCTTGCCGATCAGAAGGTCGGCGGTTCAAATCCCCACGACGGGGTGAGCTCCCGTTGCTCGGTCCCTGCTCCTGCCAACCTAGCGATTCGAAAGCACCTCAAAGTGCAAGTAGATAAATAGGTACCGCTCCGGTGGGAAGGTAAACGGCGTTTCCGTGCGCTGCTCTGGTTCGCCAGAAGCGGCTTAGTCATGCTGGCCACATGACCCAGAAGCTGTACGCCAGCTCCCTCGGCCAGTAAAGTGAGATGAGTGCCACAACCCCAGAGTCGGTCACGACTGGACCTAATGGTCAGGGGTCCCTTTACCTTTACCTATCCACGATGATTTCCCGTCTCAATGGTTCATGCCATTTGGATAAGCAACAACAAGTCTTAAAAAGAGGATTGTGCAGAGCCTCAAAATTTTGCAGTGAAAAGTTTTATTCCATGAGCTGACAACATTTCCTTACTATACAATAAAATATTGACTCGGTGTGTGTGAGAGAAAATGCAAGCCAGCCACCCATCAAATGCACATATTGTGTAGCAGACAGAATCCATTCAAAAATGTTAATAGATTTATTGTTTATATATTATATAGCTTATATTTTACAAGCCTTGAGGGATCTGGGTTGCATAAAATAAATGCAGTACATATCATGTGGAAACCTGCCTGTTGAATTTCTCTTGGAACAATTGAGATTGGAATCTCAGCGTTCTCAGTTACATACCACCCTGAAACCATATTGTTATCTCTGCAAAAACAAACAAACAATTTAGCCTGACCTAATGTGTTAAAAAGAAACGGGGGGGTGGGGGTGGGGGAGAAAAGGAGAAGAAGAATGAGAGAGATGGTCAATGGCCAGTACCCCACTGTAGTAATAAAATGTCTAGACAGCAATTAACATCCATTTCCCTCAAGAATGCATCTGTGTCATCAGCAAATCTTTACTACTTTGCAAGGGACCAATCTAAATATGTTTAATCATTAATCAATTTCCAAAATCTGAGCAAGAGTTGCTTTTCATGAGCTTTGCCTTCAAAAACAAAACAAAACAAAACCCGCCAGCACTTTTATGAGAAAAGGCAAAAGCTGGGAGGGAAAGACATTGGGCCCCACTCCAGTGGGCAACCCTGCTTAGAAATGCACCACAGTTCTGACTTGTTTGAAGGCTGCTGCCCCCCAGCACACATGCATTAGCACATTTACAAATGTCTGCTGACTTCTTTTGTTGTTGTCAAACGGCATCCCTACCTCAGATCACATTTTTTCCCCCTGCTGCTAGTTTAGGGCTGCCATAATTTCAAAAAGCAAAATTTCTGACATCCGCAAAGTTATTGAGCTAGTTGACACATTGCTGGACAAACACGTCTTTCACTATTGACCCATCTACTCCTGCCAATTTAGGCTACAATCCTATACAAGCTTACCGATGAGCAGTGCTTTTTTCTAGAAAAATAGGGGCCGGTATTCACCATGAATTTGTTACAGTGAGTGCCACACTTCTTAAAAACAACAAAAAGAGGTGCTTGTACTGTACCTCCTGAAAATAGCCCTGCCGAGGAAGAAGGCCACACCTGCCTTGTACATTAAAAATACTATTATATATCCAGCTGTTTTTGGACTACAACTCCCATCATCCCTAGCTAGCAGGTCCAGTAGTCCGGGATGATGGGAATTGTAGTCCAAAACCAGCTGGAGACCCAAGTTTGGGAAACTTTGCTTTAAATAGTCATGACTTTCCACATAGAATCCTGGGAGCTGTAGACTGTTAAGGGTAAAGGTGCTGAGAGTTGTTAAGAGATCCCCAACAAAGCTACAATTCCTAGAGTTCCCTGGGAAGAGAGCTAGATTTTTAAGCCACTCTGGAAATTGTGGTTCTGTCAGGGGAACAGGGGTCTCTTTACAAGTCTCAGCACCCTTAACAGACTATAGTTCCCAAGATTCTTTGAGTGAAGCCATGACATAGCGCTGCTTTAAATGTGTGGTGTAAATTTGGCCCTAGCCCTATTAAACACATTAGGACTTCTGAGCAGGCATTCATAGGATTTCACTGTTATCTAATTATTTATATGTACTCCGTTTCTATTTAGCCTCTTTACCCAGAAGAAAACCAAAGTTGGCCTGCACCAAAGGTGAACCTGTGGCCCTCCAGATGTTTGTGGACTCCCTGTTCCAATTAGCTTCAGCAAAGCATGTCCAAAGCTCAGGGACAGGGGCAAGGGGTGTGTGTGTGAAACCATTTGGTTCACATTATTTCCTTTGTGAACTAATGCCCAAGCCAAAACACAGCTCTGCTTCAAATTCTCACTTTTCAGAATTTTGCAATGACTTTCTCTAGCCAAAGAATGTGTACAAAAATGTGTATAGTTGCAAAAACAATATACAAAAAATGCATTTCATTGTGGGAAGCTTTCTGACAAAAATAATTGATTATTGCATTCAAATATGTTTATATTAGGAGAAATGCACATGTGTGGGTGTGCGTACATATTCACACAGATACCAGCCCCATCAATTTCATTAGGGAAGTTTAGCAAGATAGATAGATAGATAGATAGATAGATAGATAGATAGATAGATAGTTTATATACTGGAAAAGTTGGAAAGCTACCCTGTTGTATTTCAAAGTTTCATCAACAAAGGACAATTCTTCTCTAAAGTCCATGGGGGTAAAATTTACATAAATGCCTATTAGTCAACTTTCTACCCCTTGCGTCTTTCAATACTTGCTCCTACTACCATTTTGTAATATATCCATCAGTGATCCCTGGCATCGGTGCCATTCATTTTCTTTGAGATGTTATTGAGGTTGTAAATAAAAGCCACAGCATCAAGGGGCAGACAAGATGGAGCCTGTCAGATCTGGAAGTCAGCAGCAAAGTTATAATTACAGCAGAGTGGTGTGAGGTAGTTCTTTACATCCATAGATTTAATTGTCATCAGCCGCAGAGGAAGCTGAGGGATGGAGAAGAGAAGGCAGAGAATGACAGGGAGTAAGGTCTGTTACCAAATATGTTTAAAGCTGTCTTTGCAATTCTCATTAATAAGCCATCAGCAGAACAGAGAGCCCCCTCCGCCCATGACTTTGACAAAGACTTCTTACATGGATGGTATTTGTCTCATGCATTCTTCAATAGGAGAGCATGAGATGATCAAACAGATATGATCATATTGTGTGTGGGACATTATGTGGACCAGTATGGGCAGCGTATCTTCATGTTTCATTAGGGTGTGTCATTTTAGGAGATGAAACATAATTTCTTCACAGAGGGTCTTAAAATATGTTTTTGGGTGTGTGGAATTCAAATCTGCTATTATTTTTATTACTGGACATTTAGCTTGATAAGTCTGATGAAGAACCACATGTACTGCTTTCAGAAATTTTAATTTAACCTTCTGGGAATGTCAGGTAATGATGATGATGATGATGATTAATAATATAATGTAACTGTAAGAACTTGGTAATCATTTTTAATGATTTCTGTGCAATTTTACACACATTTTACCTACAAAGCAAAACCAAATTATATTAATTTAACCAAAATATCTTTTGAATTCCCAAGTCAAGTTGCAACCTTTTAGCACCCTTCTTTTTTGGAATTTGAAAGTTGAAAAATTCAACAAGCGCTTATGTGCTATTATTGTTATGTGATTCCTTTTTCTATTACATGTGGGCTAAATAAGCCATAGTTCTATATGTGGTAGAGCATATGCTTTGTGTGCAGAAGGTCCCAGTTCTAACCCCCGGGTAGGGTTCAGGAAAGTTCCTGCCCAAAACCATAGAGAGCTTCTGCTAGTCAGCGTAGGCACTCTTGAGCCAATGGTTTGACTCAGTAAAAGGCAGCCTACTATATTTTTAAGTTTCCATGTACATCTGTAGTATGTGAACCCTTTCAGTGTTCTATAGTAACTAATCATGCATACACACTGACAACTGCTATTAAGACTGATGTGAACCATGATTTCTACAGTAAGGTCTATGGAACTGCCTACATCAGGAGCAACCAGTGTAACACCCTCTATAAGTTAGCTCACTAACCTCAGTCAGCATGGCCAGTGCTCAGACATTATGGGAGCTGGAGTTCACCCTGTCGGCAACACCAGTCCACACAAATGTCTTCAGGCCTTGGGGACTCCATTTGCCCATGCGATGACATTCCTGTAACTTATTTTGCACTACATACACATAAATGTTTTTTGCAGATAAAATCGCTCAGATTCGGGAAGAAGTAGACTCCACCGTGGGAGCAGTGCCGGGGCGGGAGAGTGCTAGAGTTCTGTCTAGTCAAGTTGAGTGGGATCAATTCCAATCTGTTACCTCCGAGGATGTGGACAGGCTGCTTGGACGAGTGAAACCAACCACCTGTCTCCTGGATCCTTGCCCATCCTGGCTTATAAAAGCTAGCCGGGAAGGACTAGGCGATGGGCTTCGTGGGGTAGTGAATGCTTCCCTCCGTGAGGGAGCCTTCCCAGACCCGCTGAAAGAGGTGGTTATTAAACCGCTTCTTAAAAAACCATCTTTAGATGCGGCCACGATGGCCAACTATCGCCCAGTCTCAAATCTTCCATTCTTGGGCAAGGTGATTGAGCGAGCGGTTGCCGAACAACTCCAGGCACGATGGAAGAAGCGGACCATTTGGATCCCTTCCAGTCGGGATTCAGGCCTCATCATGGGACTGAAACTGCCTTGGTCGCACTGGTTGATGATCTCCGGCGGGCTAGGGACAAAGGTGAGAGCTGTTTCCTAGTTCTGCTGGATCTCTCAGCGGAGTTTGATACCATCGACCATAACATCCTTCTGGACCGTCTTGAGGGGCTGGGAGCTGGGGGCACTGTCATACAGTGGTTCTGCTCCTTCCTCCTGGGCCGTGTTCAGAAAGTGGTGGTGGGGGATGAGTGTTCAGACCCCTGGGCTCTCACTTGTGGGGTGCCTCAGGGTTCTGTCCTCTCCCCCATGCTTTTCAACATTTACATGCAGCCGCTGGGAGAGATCATCAGGAGGTTTGGACTGGGTGTTCATCAGTATGCGGATGATACCCAGCTCTACCTCTCTTTTAAATCAGAACCAGTGAAGGCGGTGAAGGTCCTGTGTGGGTGTCTGGAGGCGGTTGGAGGATGGATGGCAGCTAACAGATTGAGGTTGAATCCTGACAAGACAGAAGTACTGTTTTTGGGGGACAGGAGGCGGGCAGGTGTGGAGGATTCCCTGGTCCTGAATGGGGTAACTGTGCCCCTGAAGGGCCAGGTGCGCAGCCTGGGAGTCATTTTGGACTCACAGCTGTCCATGGAGGCACAGGTCAAATCTGTGTCCAGGGCAGCTGTTTACCAGCTCCATCTGGTACGTAGGCTGAGACCCTATCTGCCTGCGGACTGTCTCGCCAGAGTGGTGCATGCTCTGGTTATCTCCCGCTTGGACTACTGCAATGCACTCTACGTGGGGCTACCTTTGAAGGTGACTCGGAAACTGCAACTAATCCAGAATGCGGCAGCTAGACTGGTGACTGGGGGCGGCTGCCGAGACCATATAACACCGGTCTTGAAAGACCTACATTGGCTCCCAGTACGTTTCCGAGCACAATTCAAAGTGTTGGTGCTGACCTTTAAAGCCCTAAACGGCCTCGGTCCAGTATACCTGAAGGAGCGTCTCCACCCCCATCATTCTGCCCGGACGCTGAGGTCCAGCGCCGAAGGCCTTCTGGCGGTTCCCTCATTGCGAGAAGCAAAGCTACAGGGAACCAGGCAGAGGGCCTTCTCGGTAGTGGCGCCCGCCCTGTGGAACGCCCTTCCAGCAGATGTCAAAGCGATAAACAACTACCTGACATTCAGAAGACATCTTAAGGCAGCCCTGTTCAGGGAAGTTTTTAACGTGTGATATTTTACTGTATTTTTGGTATCTATGGAAGCTGCCCAGAGTGGCTGGGGAGGCCCAGCCAGATGGGCGGGGTATAAATAATAAATTATTATTATTATTATTATTATTATTATTATTATTATTATTATTATTATTATTATTATAAATCTACACATTTCTCATCATTCTAAGGTTCAAGCGAAGGTCCCTATAGGCACTGAGTTGGTTCCTTCTATTAAGAATTTTCATACCCTTCCACTTGCATTATTGTACTGTAAATCTTCAGGAAAAGGTAGAAAAAAATATCCAAAAGGCACTGCCCACTGCTATATCTTTTGTGCCGATCGATGCAAGCTCTTTGGATCTTTATGACAGTCCCATTAAATTTAGCAAAGGGTAAACCAATTAAGATACCATTAATAATGAATAGGTTTCAATAAGACTTATGTTCAAGTACCTGCGGAATTTAATACAAAACCTTATTGTCAATTAAGTATTTCAGAGCTGTCCTTTTCAAATACGCAGCTGTGAATGACATCATCTACTGTCCTAAAATTCTGTCAGTTGATTTAAAGAAACTTGTGTGCGAGAAGAAAAGAAGGCTTTACACTGTGTGAGAACCCCTAGATAAGAAGTGGTTGATGGGCTGGGAAGGACCTACAGTATCTGGCTGAGCCCACCCACCATGCAGGTGGCAGCTACAGGTGCCCAGCTTTCTCTATGATGGCTTAATCATTTCCAAGGAACAGATGTTTGTATCCACTCACCCGTGACTTTGCTAAACATTGGTTTAGCAAAATAAAAAATAAAATAAAAAATACAGCCAAATCCTTATATGCCATTGGTATATAGCGCTGAAATGGAAAAGGCAATGGGTTGGATCTGGATGGGCAGAGCGATCCTAAACCCCCATCTTTTCTGGCTGGAGGACAGCAGGAAGGAGCAGAGGTGCTTCTCTTATTGCTGCCGCTTACCTTGACAGCTCTGGTCTGGGGCAGCGATGAAGTTGGATCTGTGCGGATCCACTGGAGAAGCCAGCCCAGCCCTCTGCACTGTCCTGCTTCAGCCCCATCCAGGGGATCCACAGTGACATGGTTGTTGGGAGGTGACTGCATCCCTCCACAGAGACCATTACCACTACCCACAATGCCACCAGATAGCTCCCCATACATTCCTTTGTCTGAAGTGGCCACTGTTAGGCTCTGAAATGGTACATGGTGGGGGGTGAGATGGAGCAGGATGAAGGCAGCTTAAAACTGCTGGATTGAAGGCATCTTTGTTCATCTGAGAGACCCCAGAACCAGGGGCTCCATCTATGCCAGTCTCAACTGTCTTAAATCCAACAGTTTTTAATGAATCTAGACCATAAAGGGCAACCAACATAGCCTGGATCCAACCCATAAGCTTATTTTCCTAATACATGCTATAGAATATGTCTTGCTTTTCCCATGGAAGTTGAGTCATCCATCTGATAACTTCTATCCCATCATAACATGGAAGTTCTAACATGCAAGTTGAGC
This sequence comes from Podarcis erhardii, assembly GCF_964252035.2. Classification (NCBI taxonomy): domain Eukaryota; kingdom Metazoa; phylum Chordata; class Lepidosauria; order Squamata; family Lacertidae; genus Podarcis; species Podarcis erhardii. The sequence goes on along the minus strand of NC_138499.1, from coordinate 58,050,468 downwards.
TAACTGTCTCATAACTGTTACAAGAACACAAAGAACTGGTCAGTCTACCAATGAGACCATTCCAGGCCAGATTGTTGGACAGATTTATATAGATCAGGCATGTCCAACTTTCAAGAGACTGAGATCTACTCCCACTATAAAAAAAACTGGCAGTGATCTACCAAAGCTGTTGAGCTTTTAATTTTTTTTTGTGGGGGGGGCAAGATCTACCACGATCAACCATGGACCCTTTGTGATCTACCAGTAGATCACAATCTACCTGTTGGACATCCCTGATATAGATGTTATTCTGTGCGCGTGGGACAATTTTTTCAGTAAATGGGTTTTAGTGTGTGAAAATAAGTTTTCCACACACCGCTACCCAGCCGGAATCTGGCAGATGAAGGGCATGGTCAAATTATTTCTTCCATGCAGAGGGAAGCTACTGGCTTCTCATATGATTGTACATCCTCTGCTAAGTCACCGCTGGGAAATCCAACCACCTGTATGTACAGAAATGATCTACTGTAGCATAAGAACTGGTCTGGATTGTGAACATTTTATATGGGGTGCTGAGGATCCATCCAGCTTGGCAGAAAAATAATAATTAAGTATTGCACTAGCAGTAACAGCACTAACTCGGCAGAGACAGAAAGCAAGAAAGCATTAAACAGTTATTTAGTCAGTCTCTCTCTCTTTCTCTCTCTCTGCCTGTCCACGTAGGCCACCCGTGAGCTATTTGCCTATTGTGCAGACAGCTGGCCTTGGGAAAAAAAACAGATCTGGCTTCTGCTTATATTTATTAAATCTGCAGGAAGGATCCATCCATCACAACAATGGGTTTAAAGTGTTTGCTGGGTGATGGGAGAGTCCCATAAGCATTCTTTGAAGTGTCTTTTACAGAAGGTAAACATCTGAAGAGCATAAAATAGGCTGCTCTTCTTTCCAATGAGTAACCTTGTCAAAAGGGCTTGAATTGAGAGCGTGGGGGGAGGGGCGCCCCATTCTGAAAAGGAAAAGCAATAAAGGGTGCCTTATGACAGCAATTTGCACATTTACTGCTCTTTGATATGTTAACTAGATTTTGTAAAATGGAACCTTTTGTCTTTCAGAGGTCGTTGGGCAGCGATAGCTCAGCCGGTGCAATGTTTTGCACTAGGTAATGCATCTTCTAATTAATAACTTAACTTGGGGAGCCTCAGTAAATCAGCAACATTATCATTATAAGAGGATACAAGCGACTTGCCGTACACATGAGGACAGAGAGATCCTCATAATGTCGGGGGCTCGTCCTTATTTACCGCATGCCCCGACTCAAGTGAATTGGATTGAATACAAGGGGATCAATAGGTTATGAGCCTCATTCACTAAACTTTTACAAGCCCTTTATGAACCTTTGATTCTCAAAAACAGAGCTTTTCCATTCTGGAAATTAGTCAAGCAGAAAAGTGCTGCAGATGTCCTGTTTGCTTATTCCGCGCAGCCATAGCCCCAGCAGCTTGTGGCAGACATTTCCTGAATGCGCCACGAAAGGGATGGAGGAAGCCAGCAGTGCAGGCCTATGCATGCTTACTTGGAAGCAAGTCCCACTGAGTCCAAAGGGGCTTACTCCCAGGCAAGTGGGTCTTAGGACTGCAGTCTGAACGAATGATAAAGCTGCAGGAAATGTGTGTGCACCTTCATAGATGCATGCTCCTGGATCAGTGTGAAGGGTTATTAAGGCAGAAAACTGTGTCAAAGGGGTACACAGTGGGAGAAAGCAGGGCAGAAGTTTGATCATAAGGGTGTATTGGTATCAGGACGTGAGAAACGGGGTTCAAATCCTCCCTCAACCATGAAGCCTACTGGGTAACCTGGGCCTGTTGCTGCCCGTCACTCAGTGGCAGAGCTTCATGTTCCAGCACCGGGGGTGGAGAGCAGGTGGGGGTGGGCTGGCGTGCGTCCTGGGCAGTGTGGTGTGTGTCCCAGGGGTGTGGCATGCCACCCACAGGAGCGTGGCAAAAGTCCTGGGGGTGTGATATGCTACCTGCGGAGGCGTGGCACCCAGCGCGTGCGGGGGGGGGGGGCAGCCAGGATGGCACCCCACCAGGATCGTGGAGCCGAGGGCAGTGCGCTCCCCCTGCCCCCTCTTCCTCCGCCAGTGCCGCCAGTCTAACTTACTTCACAGGGTTGTTGTGGGGATTAAATGAGAAGGGGAGGGGAGGTCCATGGATGCCCACTTGAGCTCCTTGGTGGGATAAAAATGCAATAAACAAACAAATAAAAGCAGTGTGCTTATTTGCTTCCCCTCCTTTACATTCCTGTCCCCCCTTTCTTCCATTATGGAAGGCTGCATGTGGTTCCCAGGCAGTAACTCATCCAGGCACTGACCAGACCCAGGCCTGCTTAGCTATAGCCTCATGCGCTTTCTGACCATCCCCTGGGTTTGCTAAAAATGTACCACTTGCAAATTGTGAATACAAGTATTACAGTGAGATGCATTTTACAGTGTTTGCATTGTTTTTGTCTGATGGGTGTAAACTGAATTGTTACACACAGGACAATGCTAGTGCCAGGTTTTTGGGATGTCAGTGGGCCCACCTCCTCTTTGCCACTGTCAACAGTGGCCATTTTATTGCCCTGTCCCTCTAGCCCTGGTCTATGCAGCTACACAAAAAGAGAGCGCCTTCTCTGTTCCTTCCCATTCCTTCTGGGGAATGGCACATTTGAACGAATTCCCTGTTATTCTAAAGCAGCAATGCTGCAGCAAGCAAAGGCTCTAGCAGCTCAGTCAGCTGCTTGTGGCTGCAAAGCCAGACAGGATGTATGTGACTGTTGCCATGGAAACAAAGGGGCAGTCCATTCTCCTTATTGAGCACAGGATGTGAGCTCAGTGTGTGTCATATGACCTGTACAGGATGTACATGGGTGGAGTTTGGAGTTTCTCTCTGTTTGTTGAAGAGAGCAGACATCTTTTACTGTATGACTGCTAAAGACAGGAATAAAAGCAATGTAGATACATTTCTGTCTGAGTCTGATTCCCCTCCCTGGGGATATGCAGGGAGCAGGGAGGAGGAGAAGCAGTTGGTGTGTTTTTCTCACAGCCTGAGGAAAATCACCGGAACGGACCTCGTGTGTTTTTCCTGCCGGGAGTCGCCGGAGGGAGGTCAAAGGAATTCAGCCGGTGCCTGCAGATAGGCACATACCTCTGGCCGAGCCTGAATTCTAATAGTGGTACCAGAGCTGATGGTTTCTACGATCCATGGAAGTCTGCAGAAATAGTAGCAGAGCTGCTATTTTCATCCCTCTCCATGGAAGCCTGAAATGGGGGCTGCTTCTCTGCAGCCAGAGACTCACCAGAAGAAGCTGAAAGCCAAGCTACGGAGCCCAGGTATGAGATTTTCGGGCTTAAAAGTGTGCATGCAGATTGATTCATTCTCTGCTTCAAGGGAGCCGTGTTTTGGAAAAACAGCTCCGAGAGAGAAGAGCTCTGCATTCCAGACATTCTTGTGGTTTTTCCTGTCCAAGGAAAGGAATGCTGTTGCGTAGCAACCCAGGCCAGTTTCGAGATAAGGGCTGTACAGTCAGGCTATGCCTCAGAGAGGCAAAAACAAAGTTTTTGTTTTGACTTAGGCCCTTATGAACACTTGAAAGGGGACTTTCCAAGTGGCCAGTGTTATAGCTGCCAGGTGCACAGAGTGTAAACAAGCCAGCTATTGGATTTTAGAGGCTTGTGTTTGAGAGTTATTGCAAGGACTCAAAATGGATGCTAAGAAGGGGGGAGGCCTGCCTTCTCCACCCCTCTTGACCAGTGACAATTATGCATCTTGGTCTATTAAGACGAAGGCCTTGCTGCAGAATCAGAGACTGTTTGGGGTGATTGAGAACCCCATCCCTGCAGCACCAACGCGTGCTTGGGAGTCACAGGATGTGAAGGCCAGAACTGCTATAATTCTGTGCGTGTCAGACTCCCAGCTTATTCATATACAAGATTTACAGCACGCGAAAGATGTTTGGGACACGCTGAGAAGGACACATCAGAGAGATGCAGGTTCTTCAGCGTTGCTGTATTTTGAGAAGCTGACCAACCTGAGGCTTGCGCCTGATGGAGATGTTCAAGCGCACCTGATGGAAATGAAATTTCTGCGTCAACAGATGGTGGAACGCAATTTCCGTCTGCAGGAGGAAGTGTTTTGCTTCATGGTGATCAACGGCCTGACTCGGACTTACAAAATGGTTGCCAGTCAGCTGGGGTCCCTCCCAGCAGCTGATCTAACGTCGGAGAGGGTCTTTGCCGTGGTTCTTTGTGAACATGACAGACTCGCCGCCCTGGAAGTCAAGGACAGGGGGAGACAAGAACGGAGTTCTGACACCCCCACTGCTACTGCTACTGGAGAAAATGCTGTAGCTTTGAGTGTTGTCCGATGCTACAATTGTGGACAGACTGGGCATCTTCAGCGGAACTGTAAGAAGCCACGTCAGAACAAAGGAGCCAAGGGAAGCTCCACGAAGTCTGAGACGTCAGGCAGAAGTCATGCCAAGTCACAGGCGAAGCCTGCAAAGGCTTTGATGTCGAAAGGAACCAAGCCAGAAGTGGAGAACGCTTTTGTCATTGACACTGGGTGTACATTTCACATGACCCATCGTAGGGATTTGTTTTCGTCGTTTAAGAAGCAAAGCTTCGTTGTACAACAGGCCAACGGTCAAGAGCTAGAAGCGACCGGAATTGGGACTGTGTATCTTAAAAGTCTGAACTTGACTATAAACAATGTTTATTTGGTTCCAGAGTTGAAGTACAATCTGCTCAGCGTTTCGCAGATTGCCAAGAAGGGACTAAAACTGTCCTATGATGATCAACACTGCGAGATCTACAAAGATGGAGACTTGTATATTTCTGCCAAAGAGAAAGATGGACTGTATTTGTTGACTTTTGATCAAAGTGATTACATGAATTGTAATTCTAACATGATCTCTTTTGCAGGTGTATCCAAGCAGAACGCCAAGCAGGTCACCTCGAGGGTCGACAAGGCATTTCAGCGGGTGTATGCTGATGTGATTGGTCCTCTAGCACCTTCTAGAGGCAATGCAAAGTATTACCTAATATGTGTTGATTCTTTCACAGGTTTTGTCTGGATTTATCTTTTGGAGAGACCGAAAGACGCCTTAGAAAGGTTTAAAGAGTTTTGTGAAAAGGTTAAGAATATGCATGATGCTGACATAAATTGTCTTTGCACAGATGAGAAGCCAATATTTCTCTTACAGGATTTCCAGAGGTTCCTGAAGAAGAAAGGGATAAGACACAAACTTGTAGCTTCCGAAGAAGCTTGGAAGAGATGTGTCTGTGTTAGGGTGAACAAAGAATTACAAAAGGGAATGGAAGCGCAATTGCTTAGTTCACATCTGCCACATGAGTATTGGGCTGAGTCGCTAACGTCATTTTGTTATATGTGGTTGAGAAAGTTTTCAAAAGAGTTGGGAAGTTCTCCTTTTGAGAAACTGTTCCATAGAAAACCTTCTGTTGCCCATTTCAAGGTTTTTGGGTCTCATGTGAGGACAGAAGCTCCGGGTGGAGTAAAGAATGCCAGAGGCATTTTTGTGGGTTATGAAAAGGGTCTCTACAGAGTAATTTTGTCTGAATCTGGTAAGGTGATTCTCACAAAATTTCTAGAGAGTGCTCCTGAACAGGAGCGAGTGATTGTTCACACATTTCCCACAGGAGATGATGATGATTCTGATGATGATGATGTTGATTTTATTGAGTTCAGTAGTACTGATGATGACAGCGATAGCTCAGACAGCTCAGTTGTCACAGTCATTGAGAGGAAATCTCACATGATGACTAGACCGTCAGAAGAGGAGGATGAACCACTGTTTACAATCGGTACTGGTTCTCCAAAGAGTCCAAAGGCTGAACCAGAAAGCAGAGAAGAGCAGCACCTCTTACGTAGGTCTGAGAGAGCAACGAAGGGTGTACCACCCAAGAGGTATTCAAAAGAGTTTGCCAACCTAGCTATTGCATGTGTTGCTGTTGTAAACGACCAAGGTCAGATTGAAGCTGTGTCTGAGTCAGAGACAAAGGCACAACAGAGAGTTGTTAACCAAGGTAATGCAGATGCACTCATTCCTTGGAAGTCACACAACCAGAGAGATACATTGGTAAAACCAGTGGCGGGTAGTTCCAAGGGTGGAACTGAAACAACAGGGGAATGTTATACATATAACAACTGTTTGTTTTCTTCTCTGGATGACGCTTTGCTCGCAGCACGCATTGATACTTTAGGGGGAGTATGTTATTCTAAAGCAGCAATGCTGCAGCAAGCAAAGGCTCTAGCAGCTCAGTCAGCTGCTTGTGGCTGCAAAGCCAGACAGGATGTATGTGACTGTTGCCATGGAAACAAAGGGGCAGTCCATTCTCCTTATTGAGCACAGGATGTGAGCTCAGTGTGTGTCATATGACCTGTACAGGATGTACATGGGTGGAGTTTGGAGTTTCTCTCTGTTTGTTGAAGAGAGCAGACATCTTTTACTGTATGACTGCTAAAGACAGGAATAAAAGCAATGTAGATACATTTCTGTCTGAGTCTGATTCCCCTCCCTGGGGATATGCAGGGAGCAGGGAGGAGGAGAAGCAGTTGGTGTGTTTTTCTCACAGCCTGAGGAAAATCGCCGGAACGGACCTCGTGTGTTTTTCCTGCCGGGAGTCGCCGGAGGGAGGTCAAAGGAATTCAGCCGGTGCCTGCAGATAGGCACATACCTCTGGCCGAGCCTGAATTCTAACATTCCCAGCCCATATTAAAGAAATCCCCACTTACAGAGAGCTAGCATGTCAGGGAGAAGAACTTGCCTCTCCCTCAGACTAGAAATGCATGGGCAGAAGGTGCTTAACATGGGAAGGTCTGCAAACAGCCTTCCTCTATTCATAGGAGGAAAATGCATCTAGGTTGCAATCCTGCAAATGTCTGTTACTTAAATGGTCCTTACATCCAGAGGATTGTGTTTGTTGTGCCTTGTTTTGGACACCCAAACCCATCAGCTCATCAGGGCATGCTCTTTCCCCCATCACAACTGCGCATCTAGCAAAGTCAGATTTATATGGGCATCAGCAATCCCATTGCCTTTGGTCTCCCTCCTGGTTGCAGTTCACCTTTATCAGCATCCGACAGCCACACTGAGCAACGGGAGGGTTTGTTTTCTCACCGTTCTGCATTGTGGCAGTAGACTGCAGCACAGATAGCCGTCCTCTAATTTACCTTTTGCTGATTTATCACCTCACTAATGATACAATAGATTTTCCCATTAGTTTATTCTTATTATTTATTATTGGTATTGGTATTTTCCTTTTCTGAAGGAAAATGAAAACAAAGTAGAGCCACGGCCTGGTTGCAGAGGAGGGGTGTTATTTTCAAGAGTTCGGCAAGGCTGCAAAGAATGGATAGTTTCCATGTTACCAGTGTTCAATCACCGGCATTTGTCTTTTTGTATCCCAAAGCAATTGCATAACTCTAATATTGACCTTAACTCGAGCCCTTTGTTTCTCACCCTAACAGCCAAAAGCATTAAAAATGCGTGTTTACTTAATTTGTCCTGGCATGCAATGTAATTACAAGCAGTTTGTTTTCTCTCTTGTAAAATATAGGCAAGAGAGGGAATAAAGTAATGTGGAAAATTAACATTGTGATGTACTGTATAGTGGAATAACACTAAAAGCACTTAGCCGAGTTAGCACTGGAGGTGCTATTTGTGTTGTGTGCAAGAGCCATAAAGCATTAAATGCCTCTTTTCTCAACTATATTTGCATGATTTTCGACGGCACTAAAATTAATCTGATCTGCCTCTAAGTATGGAAGGAAAGGGGAGAGAAGGGGAGATGAATGAGCAGAACAAGGCTTCAGTTGGCTTTAAAGTGACATCCGTGCTTTTGTCGAATCCTACAGCACAGCTTAAAAGATGATCGCAACTGCCTTTTCTCAGTCATCATCATTATTTTTAACCTGTTATGGATCAAAGGATAAAGATGTAGCTAATCAAAGACTACATGGCAACATTATCCAATTATTAAATTCCCATCCTGTTCTTCCTTCCCAAAGAGGAGGCAAACACAGAAGTGATAAAACAATTAAAAATAAAATAAAAACAATTAAAAGCTTCCCTGAAAAATGTAAAAGTGTTAATGTAGTAATTGGTAATGACAGAGATACGTATTGTCTCTAGTTACCATGGATTGGAGCTAAGACACCACCCTCTAGCTTGTTCTTATGATTACTTTCATTTTCCTGGGCCTACAAAGTGAATAAGCTTGCCTTAGGTTAAATAAGAACTTAACAGTTAAGAACATCTAAAAAGATAGTGAAGTCCTTCTCTATTGGACCTGATACTAATGCGCCAGCAACAACAAAATGTATAGGGGATGGGGAGATGAGTGGGCAATCAAGGTCAAGACTATAGAATGCAGAGACTTATTCAGTTGGTGTGTTTTCTCTTCCATTTCTGTGATGTATTCTACTTTGATCACCAGTGTGGTATCAGACCAGAATGGAGACCCAAGCCTGCATATTGAACTGGGGCTTGTGAGGATAAAAGGGAGGGAGGAACAGAGCCATGTATATGTCTCACTCCCACCCACGTTCTTCAGAGGTAGGACAGGATAAAAATATATAAGTATAATTTGGCAGGTTTGAGAGCTGGAACAACTTTTTGGCTGGTGCATGTTAAGCCCCTTATGATATGTGGGAGGTGGGAATGCCCTAGTAGTGGATGATCTTCAGTGGGAAACAAACTGCATGAGTGTGACCCTGTTGATTTGTCTGGATCTTTCAGTATAATTCTAGAGTGCCTTGCTACATATGACTTGGTGGCTTGTGGTCTTTCCTGGAGGGTGGGTTTCAGAAGACAGTGGTGGTAGAATAAGGCTTGGTTACAGCTTGTGGCTTGTCTGGAGTGACACAGACCAGGAGCCCACATACTGCTAAGTCAAACCATGGCTAAACCCTAGGTAACGTGAACCCTCATGTTTGCTCATCCATGCCGAACCATGGTTTATCTTAGTATTACATGTGAATTGGACCATTGCGTGTTTTTGTAACAAATCTAGCAATTGGAAATATTTGTTGCCAAGGAGCTAATAATTTAAATTTCAGTGCAAGGAAGACAACAAAAGGATCAAGAGAAATGGGAGAAGCTAGGAGAAATGTATTTATTGAAAACATTTTTGCCACATTCTTTAGCTTAAAAGATTCCCTGAGCAGCATATACAGTGGTACCTCGGGTTACATACGCTTCAGGTTACACACTCCGCTAACCCAGAAATAGTGCTTCAGGTTAAGAACTTTGCTTCAGGATAAGAACAGAAATCGGGCTCTGGCGGCACGGCGGCAGCAGGAGGCCCCATTAGCTAAAGTGGTGCTTCAGGTTAAGAACAGTTTCAGGTTAAGAACGGACCTCTGGAACGAATTAAGTACTTAACCCGAGGTACCACTGTAGATCTATAAAATTGCCCCTCCCACATCCTTGCCCTCAGGCTTAAAAGGCAGGACACAAAAGGAAGAGAACACGAGGAAAACAAACAGTTCTTATCATGACCAGCTTTTATATAAACCATTAAGGGAGAGACGGAGTCAAATGGAGCTGGTTTCTCAGCAGAGAGCAAGGCCTGCTTCCCACTGAAACTGTCTGATGGAATGGCTGCTGCCAGGTGACACCTGAGGAGCTGAGGGATCCAAAACAACTACACAAGCTTAAGGTATCATATCAGCAATGGATGGAGGATTAAGGAGCTATGATATAGCTTTCACCGTGAAACTGCTCAATTTCACCCCTAAATGACCCTGGCCCCAAATATCTCCACCCTCCTCTACAGACCCTCTCAGCAGAGGAGCCCTTTTGGTAGTTCCACCACCCTCAGAAGTTTGGGTGGTGGCAGCCCAGGAGGGGACATTCTTTGTGGCAGCCCCCAAGCTGTGGAAATCCCTCTACACAGAGCTGTGTTTGACATCCTCATTCTGCAGTTTCCATTGTATGCTGAAGACACGCCTCTTTCCCGGGCCTTTGACATCTGAGATTTATATTTTTAAAATACCCACCCCATTCTCTTTATTGTGTTTGCTTTAAACTGATTTTAATATGTCTTTTTTAATCGCTGTAACCCGCCCTAAGTGCTTATGATGAAGGGTAGATAAAAAATTACATGTAACAACACTACTAATGGCTAACACTTATAGTGCTAAGAAACACTCTCATTCATTTTTTCTGTGTAAAAAAATTATTTTAGACCTGATAACGATGAATAAACTGTTCATACTTTTTGTGGGAGGGATGTTACAAGTTTTTACCCTGGATAAAGAACACATCACTCACGGTTCACATCTGGATAGTAAATTCTTCACAGTGCCTGCAGTATTTTGTTATCTTAATTATACCCCCCCCTGCAGTGACTGGCCCTGTTGTTCTGTGGTAGCTGTTAACACACCATATTCCCCCTGATTCATATTTTTGGAAGCTTGATAACATTTACAAAAGTGCCTTATTTTTGCACACAGAAAAATTCAGTCTAGCTTTCTGTCCCTCTGCAGGGCAGTGGATCTAAAGTTGCCACCCAACTTTATTTTTGCAATAGCAAGATGAAATGAATATGAATGCAGAACGGGAGCCTTTTAGAAGTCATTGAGCTCTCTACCTCTCACTTTCTTCAGACTGGAGGTAGGAAAGTCATTAGATTAACCTCTCTTGACAGGTCAGGCTCAGCAAATATTCTTAAAAATAACTCTTACAGTAATTTATGACCTTATGGGAGCATAATCAATAGTGCTAAGACGAGAGGCAGCCAGACTGCGCTTCCTGATAGGAGAAAGTTTCTTGTCTTTGTAATGTTTGCGTTCTGTCTGGCAGTCAGCCTCACTGCACACAAGCAGTGATATCATAGCCCCTGCTACTCAATCAGATTTGGAGACATACATTTTTATTGTCAATGTACTGTCTCCTCCGTGATTTCATACAGTATCTGATTCCAGAAGAAACTGGTGTGCAAATGTGATTGCAAAGCAAAGGAGGGAAGCTGCACAGACCAATTTCTGCTGTGTCTATTGTCTCCCCTCTGAATCATTCGATAACAGAGACATTCTTGCAGGCTGAAAGAGGGAAGACGTGGACCTTGTCTTTGCATTATAAAATAGCCCTGAAAGAAAAATAGAATGGAAAAATAGAGTATCCCACATAAAAATACCCACCTGGGGAGTAAGCCTTTCATAAATTGTTGTTAGAGAAACCCTTTCAGTGCCTAGATCTGGCACTTTGATGTTCCCTTTGCTCTGTGACCCACTGAAGCCATGCTTCCAAAGTTCTGTTTCCTGGGAATGGTTTATAGTGGTGGAACACCTGCTTTGGATGCAGAAGGCCCTAGATTCAATCCCCAGCATTTCCAGGTAGGGCTGCGAGAGAATACTGAGCTAGATGAACCAGTGTTCTATCTCAATAAGAAGGCAGCTTCTTATGCTTCTGTACACATTCTTCTTGACAATCCTTTATTATATGTCTCATTTCTAAGCCCCATGTGTAGTTTTGATATAGCTCCACTGTTGCCTTGGATTCTACTTCTTTAGTCAACCATTTGCTTGGTGTCCTTCTTGACTTGCTTACTCTGTTCGGCTTTCACTGCTCATACACTTGGCCAGCAGCACTCATATCTCAACCTTCCTCCTTCTTGGCAATAGCACATCACCTCATCTGCCTCTACATCCTGATTAGGCTTTCCTGAGGATTTCCCATTTCATTAGTGCCATAGAAAATTTAAGAGGATACACCATGGCTCTCCCCAACAAGAACAGAATGGGAACAGGAAGCTCCTGACTCTGCCCAGATACAACTAAGACCAGCGCCACCTATTGACTAAACTATATAATGACACTATCCACATAATTAGTTCCACTTTTCTTTACCTTTATTTCATGTCTTTCCCTTTTCATTTTTTCCTTTACTTGTTCTTCCCTTAGATAACAATATATCTTACGCAACAACCAATCCTTTTATCCTGGAATCCCAGGTTGATGGGCTCTCTTACCACTTAATTTTAAATATTTTTAAGCCTCTTTCATTCTGAATGCTTTCAGAATGGCACACAGTTTCATTTTAGGGAATATTCCAGTTTCCCCTTTCAAATTATGTGTGATGGGCAGTTACTAAGGAAAGCCCAGGGCCTTCTTGGTGCTGGTGCCCTGACTATGGAATATCCTCCCCATTCTGGGTTCCACATCAGGTGTTTTTTGATGCCAGGTGAATATTTTTCTCCTAGGCTTTTAGAATTATTTTTCATTTCCCTTCCTGTTTTTGTTTTAGTTCTGCTTACTGATTGTATGCTGTTATGGGGGCTTTATGCGGCTTTTATTAATTTTGTGCTGGGGTTGCCTTTATATATTGATTGTTTTCAGTACTGTTGATTGTATTTGCATTTGCTGATTGGCTATAACAGAAATAAAAGCATGAAAGGCATGAAAGCATAAAAAAATCAATTTCAGAAATACCAGAAAACTAAAACACTTTTGTTAAAAAACAAAAACAAAAGAAAACAAAAGAAACACTATTGAATCTAAGATTTTATATTAGAAAGTCCAAGCAAACAGGAAGTTATTTACCTTCTACATTTTGTCTGCTTCAGACAGACCCTTCTGTATGTCTATCGGAGGTGCGAAGGTTTTGCTGTAAACCAAACTGGTATCTTTCCACTTCTTTACAAAGACCAGATTCTGAACAGTCTGCTGCTGATCATTTGTTCCCATGGTTGTTGAAAATACACCTGTTCATCCATACATTCATCCTGCTTTTTGGTTTTAAGAAGTTATAATTTGGTTTGAGGCTTTGGGGGAGGATTAGAACCAAATTAGGTATCATATTGCATGTAGCTAAGGAAAGCTGACGTCCTCTTTGCATTGTTGTATCAGTGTATTGATTGTTTTGGGTGCTAGGTATCCTTTCAACTTCAGGGCTAAGTCTAAGAGATACTATATGACAGAATAAGACTATTAAAGAAAAGAACCGAAAGTAAAGACAAACAAAAAAGAAAACATAATCACGCTTTGCTTGCTCATACTTTTGATGTTACATTAATAAAAAAAACCTTTATATGAAAAAGTAAACTAAAAAACTGTAACAGGGCAAGACACTGGTATATTAACACAGGAGTATCTGTTTTACAAACTGAATGTATATAATGGCCCCATATCTATGGCACACAGAGTGAGGTGCAGGTATGTCCAGTTGATTTTAGTGGGTTGAAACAAATCTTACTGTATTGGCTCTAGAAACTGGATTATGTAGTCAAAATGGTGTGTGATTCAGATGAGCCTAAAAGAGTTTGACTTTGTTGCCAGACCTATCATTTTACTTTTCACGAAAAAGTCTTTTCTGTATTTTGATATAAACCCATTCACACTGATGGTTCATTATTGATGCTCATCAAAGTAAGCAAACATTAAAATTACATTGTTGAGTTGCTAACTTTCTGCATTTCTTCCTCTGTTTTTCTACAATTGCACGTGCATCTCATACAATGCTTTATTCACTAGCCGTACAGGAACTTGAGGGATGTTAAGTTTGTCAGTAGGGACTCTATACTTTGTAAAATATTGAATGGGCTTTCATTTTAGTATCAGCGTCAAAAAAAACATGTAATTGGAGTAGGCATACATTAATTAACTTTCATATTCTATTATCATAAAGATTCTTTCTTCTACTACAGTATGTTGCCAGATTTCCTAAGATAAATTTTGTTTCTGTTTAACATTTAATAAAGTAAACTGGATGCTTCCCAATTAAACTTTCCTATAACTTCTTCAATCAGATAATATAATTAATTTAGGAACAAAATCTCTTTGCTATTTTAATGCATTTATGCTGGCAATGGGGTTATATTGTATTATAAATCCCCAATCAAATATTCTGTTTTTTGGAATTGTATTTTATTCTCTTTTAAGTTTTTTTGGGAGGTTATTTTTTTGGTCTTGCATTTTGTTATGTTCATTTGTTGGGTTTAAATTTTATTTATAAATTGTGTGAATACACTTTTCTGCACTGCCCTGGAATGCTGGCCTTTCTTCTTTAAATTCATTTAGTGCAAAGCTGGAGAAACGCCATACTTCAAGGAGGGTGAAGAAAGTGTTCATCACACTTCCAGCACCTTGTCTGAAACTCTTATTGAAATATACCTGCATGACACCAAGTATGAGGCTGACGCTAAAAGCAGAAGCACAATATCTAGTTCTTTCTCTGACCCTGTACCATTTGTTTAGGCTTGCTACTAAATAATATATTGATTCCCCCACTGGATTGGCTGGTTAGAGCGGAAAAACATGAGCAAGCAACATGAGTAACTTCCAGTGAAGGTTGGCCCATTAGGGTAAATCACCAACCTCTACCAGCACCCACTTTCCTTACATCCAGTCCAGGGGTGGCACTGTGCATCAGATTCCCTTTCCTTAATGTCAGTCTTGCCCTTCTGCACTAAGACACTAGGATGTTAATGAATTTAAGGATTGATTGACTGTTTCAGGGCAGCCCAACCTTTCATACCAAGTGGGCCACAAGAGTACTTTGACATGGAACCTGTGGGCCGCATACTGCCTTGTCGCACACAGATGGGGTGAGCAAGCCCAAAAATTCACACCCAGCCCAGCCCTCATGCTGCCTTTCCATAGCTGACCAAGCAAGGCACTAGGCTTTGGGAAGGAGATGTGAGGCTCTGGCAGGGTCCTAGAGCACTCCCACTCCATTCCCAAAGCTGGGAAAGCACTAACTAGGCTTTGGGAAGGAGAACTCTAGGACCCTGTCAGAGCCCTCACATCTCCTTCCAGTGCCTCACTTACTCAGCTTTGTGAAGGCAGCATGAGGGCTGGTGGCGAGGGGCATCAAAAGTTGCTGAAGGGTTCCAAAAAAGGCTTTGAGAGCTGTGTGTCGGATCACCCTGTATTAAGTCGATAATGATTAGGGACATAGACCAACTCCCTTATGAGGAAAGGTTGCAACATTTGGGGGTTTTTAGTTTAGAAAAATAAGGCAAGTAAGGGAGGTTATGATAGAAGTTCAGAGCACATGAACAGGGAGATGTTTTCTTCCTCTGGAACCCTGGGTCATCCAATGAAGCTGTCTGGTGGGAGATTCAAAACAGACAAAAGGAAGTACTAGTTCAAACAGCAGCACATAGATTAACAATGCAATTCACTATTACAAGATGTAATGATGGGCACTAATTTGGACCACTTTGAAAGGGGACTAGACAAATTGATGGAGGATAAAGGTATCCTTGCCTATTAATCAGGATGGCTATATGCTCCCTTCAGGATCAGCATGTCTTTTAATATAGTTCCTGGAGAGCAATAGTGGCAGGGGCTTTCACCCTCATTTCATACTAGTGGATTTCCTATAGGCAACTAGTTGGCCTCTGTGGAAAACAGAATAATCACCTCAATAGGCCTTTGGTATGATCCCACAGAAATCTTCATATGTGCTTTAGCTTTAACATTTTCCTGAATCATTGAAGTTGCCATAAACTGTGTCAAGGAGTAAAAACCACAACTTTTAAAATGATTCATCCACTTTCATAATTATCTAGTTCCCATTTTAAATATCAAGGATGTACTGTATCTATTTTTCTAAATCCACAGTTCTCAAAAAGAAATAGCATAGCTTTTCAGAAAAGCTTGTATATAATCAGCACATGGGCTTATGTGTTTTTGTAAATATGATATGAACAGAATGATCAATATGATTGTTCAAAACATGCCTTCAGCATGAAAGCATACTCAGCTGTGGTAAGTTTGTATGAAACAGATGATTGGATAGTTCTGCTTTCTTTACTCTGCATAACAGTTTATGCTGTAGCTTTGTAGTTGTGATATGTTACAGTTTATGGTGGGTTAAACATAAAGGGAAACTTTCCATTTTGCATTGCTATGCTGTAAATGGGTAGTAGAGCTCATGACATCTAGATTTAAAAACAAAGCATGTTCTTTTCTTTCTTGAAGACTGAAGTTCAAATGAAAGGGTAAATAACTGTAAATGAAAAGCTACAATACTTGCTAAAGCTGTCTGAGATCAAATGAAAGTAGTAATATCAAATGCAGGTCAGTAAGAAAACCCAAAAATACATCCTGTGAATGTAAACAGATACAACTGATCAATCTTCCGTGGTGCCGCCTGGTCTTACTGAGGTTGTGGTTCTAGCAAGGTCAGTTATGAGATCCAAGGGCCTTGATCACAGTTTGTATAGAGTATAGAGTCATTTGCTTTCAGTGCAATATATCCAATGTGTAGAGTCATCTATACACTGAGTCCTTTATGATGGATGAAATGATTAGTGAAGCAGAAGATCAAGTCTAAAAGGGGCAGGAGAACATATTCCTTATGAAACTGGGTATCCCTAGCAAAGTCTGCCCAATGATTTTACTGAAAGCATCATGGGAAAGCATTGCCATTTCCTGAGAAGCATCATGGAATGGAGCTTTAAGGCACAAGTCAGTGGAGTTCTTGAGATCTATTATAATGCCAAGTCTTTTTCAGGGAAAATTGCTCTAATGCAAACTGGGCTCCAATAGCTCTCCCCAAAGTTGTTGTAGCTAGATCTGCAATGGGTATGTGAACTGTTACAGCCAGTCTATTTTGAACAGATCCAATTCTTAGGGATAAAAGAAAACCATCAGACTGGAGTATCCATGTTCACAAATGTCTACCTGTGATCAGGAAAACAATTTTGCCCCAAGGACCATGGACAGTTCCACTGCTGTAGCATAAACCTGAAGCTTGATTTTTAGACACTGGGGAGAAATCACTAATTTTAAAGAATTGCAGTCATGATCTTTTATTGTTAGAAAAGAAGTCACTATAGCCAGGTTTATATGATTGTAAATTTAATACTCAACACTTGTGTTCCGTGTCTCATATTTACGTTTATTCTGGTATATTGTTAATGTGCTCTTTCTTCTCCCTCACTTTTCTGTGAGTTTGCCCATTTTATGTTTCTGAAATGAGCTCAACACTGTCTCTGTGTTATGCCTACGTTTATTTGTTTGTTTCAGCTTTTTCTACCCAGCCCTTCTTCACACGATATCAAGATGGTTTACAGTCAATTAAAACAACAGTCCAAACTTAAGGCCAATAAAACATCCGCAACAACCAAACATTCACCCCACTGAAAGTTCAACCGCAAAACATATTATATAAAAGAGACTCAGCAAAGCAGTTTCTCAATATCCATATCAAATTCTCGGGCTTCCTCCTGCACAAATACTTTGCTTTTATGGGAAGGCGTAGTGATGGATCTCAGTGGTAGAGCGCATGCTTTGCATACAGAATATCTGTGGTTCAATCTGTGGCATTTCCAGGTAGGGTTGGAAATGCCCCCTGCCTGAAATTCTGGGCAGCTATTGCCAGTCAGTGAGGTCGGTACCAAGAGAGATGGGTGGGTGGTCTGACTTGGTATAAGGCCTTTCCCCATTGAACTTTGATATGATAACTAACTCATCTTAGCATCAAGTGTTATAATAGCAACCCGGAATCAGCAGCCACGTCAACTGCCTGGGATGTCTCAATTGCATAATAAGACCTTAGTGTATTAATTTCACTCTACCTGCCTGCTGTACCAGTCCATGTTGAAAGGCAGGGTTTTATTAGAGGCAGAAAATGAATGTATTAAGTGATTAAACAGTTCACCTATAGTTCAGGACCAATGGTTTTAATCCATGTAAGGAAACTTGGTATGTTCCTAATAGTTTTTGCTTCATTATGTCAATATGACAACTCTTCAAATTAGTATTGTTATGCCCATATTGCTGATGAGGAGTCTAAGAGACAGCGGCTTCCCTGAGCCATCTAATGAGTTTATACTAGATCCTTCACCATTGTGTAGCCACTGCTCTATAACGCTCAGTCCACATCTTCAAACTTTACTGCATCTAAAATTGAAGGGGTGGGATGGAGATCCATGTCAACGTCAAAAATATAGAAGGAGTCTCTGTTGCATGTTTTCTTTCTATGCTTTTGTGTTGTTTTAAATATGTGATAAATAAAAACTGTGTTATTTTTCTCCCGTTGGAAACCTGATTGCAAAAGGTCTCCAAAAAATGAGCACCTAGCAACAGGCATACTGAATTGCAGAATAAGCAAACTCAAAGAGACAAATCACCTGCTATGTTTAAAACTGAAAATCCCTCATCCAGTTTACAAGAACTGGGTGTGTACCAGCAATGTAAAGTAAACTGGATTTTTTTTTAATCATGCTTTTTGACACTACCACTGTATTCTTGTTTGGGTTATCTGTCTATGTTTTGTCTATGAAATGTTTAGGCCTCATGCTTTTTTGAAAAAAGAAGCCCTTCTTTCCTTTGCAACCAGTGTATCAAACTATTTGTTGACTCCCAGCTTGTAATTCTATATATGTGGCCTAAAAACTGAATTCACTCAGAGATCAAGTAAGCAGATTTGACCAGTGTCTGCCAGTAGTGGAAAATTCCTTCTTTCTGTAAGTTGCATGTTTACAGATGTCCATAAGCCACACACACACGTCTACGTTGAAGAAGGAGAAAGAAAATACATGTGCATAATACTGAATTAGACCATAGGGTTGCGACATGCAAAACAAATAGCTATAAATATCACTTTGTTTATTATGGCAGCTTCCTTTTACAGAAAGGATATTATTTACGTCCTACCTATTCACAGCTCTCCCCAGAATGTTAGCTGATAAACAGATTTTGCTTAATTTTTTAAAAAAAGTCTGGGAGAAATAACAGAAGACCCTGTTTTGTAATACTATATTCTACAGCAGCTTCTCCCAAACCTGGGTCACCAGACGTTGTTGACTACAATACCCACCATACCTGACAATTGGGCCATGCTGGCTGGGGCTGATGGGAATTGTAGTCCAACAACTCCAAACATTCCTGATAATTGGCTATCCTGGCTGGGGCTGGTGGTGGTGGGAGTTGGAGTCCAGCAACTCCTAAAGGGTCACAGGTACGCCACCCCATCATTACAACTCCTGAACCACCACAAAACTGAATTTGATTAACAACACGAGGTCCCAACGCCAAATGGCACTCCAGCAGACTCCTGCAAGCTCATAAAAGCAGACACGTCCCCCACGTCCTATCTCGCTTAAGCCTTGTAGCACATATGGCTGTCCACCAGAATGTCTCACTGTTCTGGATGACGTTCTATCTTTACAAAGAGATTACATAGTAATCACAAAATACACTCATAGAACATCTTGGCAAAACAAACATACTCTCTCCAAGGCATGTTACATTGCAAAGTAGTTTGGGGCGGGGAGGGGGGAACCTTCTGATAAAGGAATATATGCGCTGCATATTTTCTAGCTGACCACATCACAATGTTTACCGAACATATCTGGTTTCTGTCAAAGCTCAGAAAACAGCAGGCTAGAAGGTCATCACAGTCTGCAGCGAGCTATATGGAAATAAACTGGGGAAAAGTTAGACGTTGGGCATGCTTCCTTGTCTTTCTATTCGGCAAGGGAAGAAAGGATTCCTTGGATAGAACCTAGGATTTAATTCTCTTCCAGGCATAGTCTTCCTTTGTGACCCTTAGGTGACCATTTAATCACTTAAAACATTAGTCTCCTGCCTGTTGTATTAAGAAGTTAATAAAACACTTTTGCTCAAGGTGTACTGGGTAGGTTGGGTAGGATTAATACCTTAAGGAGTTCTTATGCAATCAAGACATCCCAGACTGTTGAGGTGCCTGCTGTTTCTGGATTGTTGATATAGCCACACAAGGCTTAGATGATTTGGGCATCTTATCAGAGTTACATAGGAATGCGGGAAGCTGCCTTACACCCAGTAAGATCATTGTGGTATCTAGCTTCGCTTAGTGTGGTCTATGCTGTCTGGCAGTGGCTGATCGGAGGGGATATTCCTGTCCCTATCTAGAGATGCTGAGGATTAAAACTTGGGGCCTTCTGCAAACAACACAGATGCTATACCATTGACCTATGCCCCTTCACTAGCCAGGCACACCTTCCTTTCCAACATCTCAGGTATGCCATGTCACTGTGTAGCATAGGCGCTGGCTCCTAGGGGCCAAAACACTTTCAGCCTCCTCAATTTTTTTCCCAGAGGGTCACCTGTCATTGGGTGAACATGAAGACAGGTGCAGAGCAACATCAGGATGCTGTGTGCACAACATCAGGACATGCGATGTCACACACATGATATCAGGACGTCATGCAATGTTGTGTGTGTGATGTCAGGACATCGCATCAGCCCCCTCAATGGTTGTTTCTTTTTTTTAGAAGATGGCCCCTCTGCCGTGCAGTGAATTTTGGATCCCACCTCTGCCTGCTGGTTCCCAACACCCTGTCACACTTAAGCCTGTCTAGGGAACAGAACTCACGATGGGGCTATAGAAATCAAGGAACAGGTTTGAGGAGTGACCACCAATTTCAGGGAGCAGATCTCGCCCTTCCTCAATGACTCAAATTTGTCAAGAACTGGTGGAAGAAATTGTTTAAAGGACACGTATTGGTGGTATTGGTTCGCCCCTTTATTTCATGCCATATGAATGTCTCTTGCATGCAGCTTTTGCAAGCCAAGTGTGAACCACGACATCAAGCCGAAAAGCATTCTCAGTGACTGTTTCAGCTGTTGAACTCCCATTCTCTTAAAAGTTGTTGAAAAGCATTGGGACTGATTTGGACATTAACGCAGTAATAAGAAGATGATCTGAATCCCCCTTTGGATCTTGAAGTATGGGTTCCCCCAACAAAATTTAAAAATTTGGCTTTGTAATTTGGAATTTATGCGATGTGATTTAATTTGATGTGATTGGCCAGTTAATAAAAATTATTTTTTTTAAAAAAAGTTGTTGAAAAGCAGAACCCAAAAATATTTAGAAGTGCTGTAGTACCATATTGATTTGGCTGAATTTTATTGTTAAGCAGGAGTGAAATAATTTTAATAATTAATTTTCTATAATGGTTTTAATTAGATACTTTATTCTGGTATTTAAACTGCATTTTTTAAAAAATTGTTGTCAACTGCTATGATCCCTAACACTGGTATTCAACTTGTAGTTCACAAGCCTTTTGGGAAACGAAGACATACATTTGCGTGCATGCTGGGATGTTGAAAAAATCGATTCAGTACACATTTAAAGGTGAAACTACCTAATTTTCACTTACTGAAAACAATATAAGAACCGATACACAGAAAATTGAAATTCACACATCCCTGAATTTTGCAGTGCAGTTCTCCGGCAAGTAATGTATATAAAAATGCATATATTGAGGTAACATCTGCATGAAAATGCACATATCAGTGAATATAAAAGACATTATATTAGGTAAAATTGTTTTGCAAAAATCTGTGCATTAGGAGAAATTTCACACAAATGTGTATATTAGGAGAAATTAGCACTGAAATGCTGATGAATTTTCATGTTTTTCTAAAAGAAATCACAAACTCCTGTGAAAAAGTGGTGAGAAGATAAGATTGAAAAATGAGATACTGAGAGAAACTGAAATTGGCAGATTCTCCCATCCCTAGTGTATGGGTACACAAACACACAAGTGCAGGTGTACTTTCTGAGACTCCTCCCACTTGGCACAAAATAACATCAGAGGCAGCCATCAACTGCAGTAAAGCCAAATTAAGGAAAGCTCCTAGCATAGCACAAAATAAATACCATCAGGCAATATCCATCATGCATTTATCAAGACCTGCCTTTCCCCATTTCACGAAAAGCTGCTACTTCAGAAAGAATGCAGAAAATAAGAGGCTTTAAATATGAAAAATGAAAACACCTTGTAGACTGGCACTTAATAGCTGTGAAAGTTACACCAAAACCACCCAGCTCCTGTGCCTGGAATGTGTTAAAAGAGAACATGCACTCTGAGTAGCTTTGAGCTGAAGAGGAAAATGATTGGCTTGGGTTTTCCTGAGTATCTCTCAAGAGCTCTGCCCTCCACTGACACCTATAATTATGGAGTGCATTTTGCTCTTGGAATTTCAGGTGTTGTTGGCAGAACCCAAAATCATGACTAGGCCATGTAGCTTGATTCCCGCCACCTGCTCTGCTCTGTTATTATTTCATACTAGCTATTATTTTATTACAGTGCTTGGATGAATGTGTGGGGAAGGCCAAAATAAAGAGAGCTCAGACACAGAATGTCATTTATGCTCAATCTGTAGTAGTGTGAGAAGTATACTTGAGAAGCATTAACACATCAGGGAAAGCCTGTATAATACTCCTGAGCTAACCTGAAAGAAAAGCATCAGGGGGTATGCAGCAGTCTAACAGAATAATGGTTAGTATTAGCAGTTTTGAACACGCTGATTTCCTTTGCAACACATGACCCTCTCCTCCAAATTTATTGACAAGTTTTGGCCCATTCAGAGCTGTGGACTGGGAGAAGAACAGTATTGCAGAATGGAAGGTGAATGTAAAATGGAATAAAAACTTTACAGAAACCACCCAGGCCAAAACGAAATTGCTGCTAATGCACAAAGGGCGCTGACCTTTTCAGCTGGTCCATGAAACCACATTTAAAAGGTGACTCTGTGCATATGGACCAGCACTGTTGTGGATGTGGCTCTACTGTGCAGATCCTACCCAAGTGGGACAATTTTTTCTTGTGGCACCTTTAAATGGGACCATACTGAAGCCATCCTTCATGATCTCACGACTGTAGGAAAATTCTCCATTTTATTTGAAGTCTGCAAAATTGGAGGGGAATATTTTGCCAAATACTCCCCAGGGGGAGGAGAAATTCTCCAATAGTGTATTGGAGGCATCCCCAAATTGTAACCCTCCCATAATGCTTCGTATATTTTTTTTTATTAAAAAAATAATTTTTATTAACAGGCCAATCAAATCACATTAATTCCAAATCACATTAGTTCCAAATTACACAGCCAAATTTTTAAATTTTTGTTGTTGGGGGTACCCATACTTTGTGCTCCAAAAGGGATCCAAACATCTCTCTTGCTGCTGCTTTGATGTACCTTCTCTTTGTTGTTTTCCTCATCTTCTTGTTGTTATCATATATTCCTTTCTTTGTGATGTCTGGTAGTCTCCACAAGCGGGTTGAAAACAAACGTTGTTATATCCTGTGTGGATTTTACACTCCTCCAAGAGCCATATCAAAATAAACAGATGCCATAACCGCACCTCCGTACAAAACATTCCCACAGTCTGTCCGTTGATTTCCACAGGCCTGCCAGTCTCTCATCAATTTTTTCAGGGGGCCCTGCCAGGTCAAACTCACATTCCAATATAGTAACAAGCCATGGTCCTCCTCCCCCTCGTCCTCCTGTAGGCAGTCCTGCCGTAACAAATCTCTTTTTATTGCTGCATCACATTCCTTCCTTCCTGATCTTCCCACCAGCCATGTCTTTGATTAGTAATTTATTTCCATACAGTTCTT
Organism: Podarcis erhardii; assembly: GCF_964252035.2. Taxonomy (NCBI): domain Eukaryota; kingdom Metazoa; phylum Chordata; class Lepidosauria; order Squamata; family Lacertidae; genus Podarcis; species Podarcis erhardii. The sequence goes on along the minus strand of NC_138499.1, from coordinate 58,027,088 downwards.
TAATCCTCCTGCTTGTGATCAGTAATTGCAACGATTCTTTCGGGGGGGGGGGGAGGTTGTTAGGTACTCACATAAGGCAAAAAAAAAGGAAAAGCCCCCCCTTTTCAGTTCCGCTACATACCAATCCTTTGATGAATCTTCTTGATTTATTGTTAAATCCAGCCCGTCGCTTCCACTTCACAGAGATCCCTTTAATTAGCAGTCTTTACTCCCGATCTTCACTTGAAGTATGTGCTTTTGCTTCTTTCTAATTGTTTATTTCGAGCTATTGCAGCCAGTGCGCGATTAGAGACAGTGTCCGGGACAGCCGGACCCACACAAGGGCTTTGTGCCTAGTGCCCTCACCCCCTTCTTTCGAATCCGGGGGTGATTTATGGCCACAGCAGGCAAGGCAGTGTTCCCCATTTCCTTGGGGCAACAAGGGAGGCTGCATACTCCCATATCAGCCTCTTAATTACCTCGTGTGAGCCGGAGAGATGTTATTGTCAGCCATCTTCCAATGCGCCCCTAGCGGTCCCCCCCGCTTCGTATAAAATTTTAGGGGCTTGAGCAGGTCAATTTCTTCTGTCCCATTGCACATTCTTTTTTACCCTTCCAAGTGACATTCTAACATTCTGCTCCCAATACTCCACAGGTCTAAGAAGCTCACAGATCCTGGGATTAATGGGCCAATGCCTGCTCCTCCATTTTTGCAAAACATAAAGCCCAACTGTTACCCAGATGTGTAGGGACAAGTAAAACTGAAGAAGGAGGGAGAAAGACCTTGAGGAGAAGAAGAAGCTATAAAACTGGTATGAGTTCTAAAAGGAGGTGTACTGGCCTTCTGTTTTTGTAAAACAAGAACACTCGGACTCTTGGAAGTCATATATGGCACCAGAATAGAGAGTGGGAAGAGAAACAAAGCAAGAGTCCAAATCTATGTACAACTTAATTGCCAAAATGGCTTCTAAGCAGTTGACAAGTATAAAACCAATTATACACAATTAACATGCACTAAAAAACAATTCCATAAAAATGTTAAAATATAACATTCACAATTAAGACATCACAACAATTAAAGAAAAGTTGAAACGGCAATTAAACAATTTAAATCAGGAGGTTCAAGTCAGGAGATCTGGGGAATGCTTATCTAAACAGATGTGCTTTCAATCGCTGATGGAGTGCCAATGCTGACAGGGTTCCCTCAGCAGAGAGAGCTTGACTTGAAAACCCTTCTCCTTCATCCCATATATGTGGAGGTTGATTTCTCATTGTTGAGGGAAAGCAGTTTGCATATGCTTAAAGGCACTCTCATTGGAATATATTAAATAGAGTGCAGGACTTTGGTCAATAAGATGTAGGTTCCAAATCCCGGTTTAGTCACATATCTGATGAAGTGATCAGGAGCTACCTGCTACTTTTCAGCCTAGCCTACCTCATGCGGTTGTTGTGAGGTGGAAAAATAGGATAAACCCTCTGAACTGCTTTTGAGAGAAGATGGGAGGGACATGATATAGATAAGAACATTTAAAAAGTTTCCGTTATATTGTGGCTTTAGGAAGAAGTTCTGAGGCAAGTGCTGGCTCACACGAAGCCTTTGTTCTGGAGGGTCATTAATATATAATCCAGTTCAGTCCCTGATTACATACGGGTGACTATAGGAGAAAGAGTTCCTACTTGTATTCTTGTGAAGAACGCATCCCCCTCAGTTTCTAAAGTGGGCCCAATTATGCTGTTATGGATTGAGTCGTTACTCACAGTGTTCTATCATTTCATGTTTCTGGCATCATTAGGCGGAAAGGCTAACAGAGCAATTCATTTCTGCAGTAAACCTAATAAATACATTTTTGATGAAGAACTTACTGGGCATGCACAATAACATGTTTTTAAAGATGAAATAACCCTGCTCTTTTGAATTCCTTTTCCTAGCCAAAGCCTAACAGGGGTTAGTGCACAGTATAGACTAATTGCCTACATAATTTCATTTTATGAAACAAAGGGCTTTAAAAATTATAGGGTTATATAAAAGCATCTGAAGCCACTAAGTCAGTTTTGGTTTTTCTTCTTATACAAAGGAAACAGTGGTTTATACATGGTGTGAACTGTAACAGATTTTTTTTTTTTTTTGGAGAAAAATATGCTGGAATGTTTCAACTGGATACTAAACTTGCATTTCTAAGCTGTATTTCTCTGACCTGATGTATTCACAATATATATCACAGAAATTATTTTCATTGCTTGCTGTCATAACTCCCTGTCAAGCAGCTTTTAGCAGCTTCATTTGTTCCCTTATCTTCTTCATGCCCACATCTTGGTTTTCTTTTTCTGGAAGGAGGATGTGTTTTAATTTGGGACACCCAGGGTTCTGCCACAGACTCTTCGTTGAGATTTCAGCAAGCCACTTTCATTCAACATCAGCTCCCCATCTGTAAAATGGGAACAAAGGTGATATGTGAAATCTTGGAGCTGCTGTAGTGTGGCCATTAAGTATAGAACAATTAACCACAAGAGGCATAGGAGCCCTAGGTGGAATCTACACATATATAAAAAAACGCTGTGAAAATGCTTTTTTTTAAAAAAAGTTTTGAAAAATACATTGAATTTGCCATAGCTCACTGTCGCCATCTAGTGTCACATTTGTGTATTGCACTTTACAACACACTTAAAACGTTTTATTTGCAGCTGTTTAGCTGAATCCCTAGTCATGTGTTCAGAAAGAAGCAATGGTAACTATGTGAAGAAGGGGAGTGAGGTCGTGTTAATGAGACCTAATGACAGGCCCCTAGCTGTCCGGTCCTTAATACTGATTCCCAGTGGGTTGGTTTGTCTGCAGTGGGGCAGCCTGGTAACATGTATAGTTCTCTAAAAAAAGAGATGCTGAAACAAGTGCACGAAGGACACCTTGGCATGCAGAAATGCAAGTGGGGCCTGTATCAAAATGTTGCAGCATGGAATGCTTCTGTTCTAGTGCCAGTCATTCCTCCTTCTGGGAGATTCCATTTCCCCTTGACCTGTTTTCTCCCAATAGACATGCATCATTCTGTGGCTGCTGGGCATACACAATTATTGGGCTGTTTTCCCTATTTTTTTTTGGGGGGGGGAGTTGTCTCCTTAGGTTCCTCCCCGCTCCTCCATATCTTTTCTGTTTTTGCAAACCTTGGGATTCCCCTGAGCATATTGAGATGAACTCCTTTGATTGCAGAAGGACTGGCACTGGGAGATTAAATCCACTATTAGGTTATATAGGAGTCTGGTTATCTAATCTGCGCTGTAGTCTTTCTGGGCAGGGACTAGTTCCCATAAACCAGCTGGGACAATGACAGCAGAATATAGATGTAATATCATAGTGGTCATAATTGCTGAACTTGTGAGCTACAAGGCTCCACAACATGAGACAGTGGTGTCTTGGCCTCTCCTTTCCTTGTCCCTCTAAAAGGCACTGGAAACAGAAGTCACTGGCGACACGGTATAACCCACTTGCCAGCAAATCAGAGCATTCCCACAGATCTAAAGATGCAAGAGGACAACAAGGGTCACAAAGGCCAAGACTTGGCTTTGAGATCTCAGCTAGTTCACTGCTGCTCTCCAGATAGCACCAAAATAGATTTACTGCACATATTTGTCTGGCATGTTAGGAGTCTTCTTAATTAAAAGCACAGTCATTGCTTGATAGCATCATAGAGCTGGGAGAAAGCAAAATGATATTATCCACTCTGAGCTCTTATCCAGGCTGTCTGGTGCACACAGTGGATTAAGAAGGGGCCGTATGTGCAGAGGTGCGGGGGAAGGGGATTTTGAAAAATTGTAGTAGAGAAGATGGGTCTGTAATCTTAACTGATTAAATCTTATCAGTGTGTGACATCGTGGCAACTCCCCCAGCCCCACCGCCACCCTTGTAAAGAGTACCACATCAAAAGAGCAACTTCTCGTTCCACTGTATTTATGTTAAATTGCTGACTTAAAACATACACAGACCAACATCATGTCAGAGATCAGAACAACTCTACTGAAAATGTCCTCATTTTATTATGTCAGGAGAGGCCACAGGTTGGTGGTAGAGCACATGTCTTGCAGGCAGAAAGACGCAAGTTCAAATTCTTAAGATGGCAGAGCTGAGGAAAAAGTCTTGCCTCAACTCTGGAGAACTGGAGATTCCAGGGCTGGACTCGGTGGATCTGATGAGCCACAAGTCTAAAAATGACTCTTTTAAAAAGATAGTGACTTAAGGAAACACACCATGACTGAGGACTGATTAACATATTAGACTGAGGACCAATTGACATATTGGACAGCGGCCTGTACAACATTTAAAGTGTGGGTGCCACACTTTCCAGTGACTGTCCCTATTTTCCAGTGACAGTCCCGGATTTACAGAAGCCATCCCGGTTTCTGATTTCATCCTTGAATGGTCCGTTTTTTTCCTTAGGATGCCTCTATTTTCATCATAGAAATGTTGGAGGGTTTGGAGGTATGTGATCCCCGAGACAAGGAGATAAGTAACTATACAACCTTTAGAAGACAGCCCTGTATAGGGAAGTATTTAAATGTTTAATGTTTTATTATGTTTTAATATATGTTGGAAGTTGCTCAGAGTGGCTGGGGCAACCTAGTCAGGTGGGCAGAGTTAAAACAACAACAACAACAACCAACAAACAGCAGCAGCAGCAGTTATTGAATAGGCCATCCCTATTTTCATTGGCGAAATGTTGGAGGGTACAGTATAGTGTGTGCCTGCCTTTTAAAAAAGAACCCATGTGTTAAAACTTTTAACAACCTGGGATTGGAGATAGGTAATCTACACCCAAACTCCAGGCTTTGTCTACTACAGCATATTGGCCACTTGAATATGCTTTTGATTTTTTTTTTTAAAGCTTTCTCTGTCATACATTGTTAGGGCTGCACTGCATGCCGGTTAATCTGTTTACTTATGCAATGGTGGAAATGTGACCTGGCTATTGTGGTGATTAACAGAGTCAAATATCCTCACATTAACTAGTGAGCTGGGCAATCAGGCTGGGTTATTGTTACATTCAATTTAAATTACAGCGGCATGACAGGTCCTGAGGTATTTAGTAACGGATTTCACAGCCCAGATATGCTTCATGTGTAATGAATAAACTCTGGAGAGCAACAAAAAAGGGGTGGGTGTTAAGAAAGAGAGAAAGGGGGGAGGAGGAGGAGGAGAAGAAGAAGGTATTTTATGATTATTGTGAAAAATTTATGGAGTGTAGCTGGCATGAAATTCTATAAAATGAACTGGCTCCAACTGGCCCTATAACAAAGACATGCATTTTCCTTCCTGCTGCTCCTGAATTATTATGACTGACTTCTCCTCTGTTTACTTATTAGCACTGAACTCTTTGCATAGCAAAACTGCGACCCAACATGGAGATCTTCTTAATTGAAAATACCCCCAGTAGCCTAAAGGTAGGGAGGGGGAGAGGATGGAGAAAAGGTCTTGTGACACACAAAAAGAAATAATTGAAGGTCAGTTAGCTCTGTGATATTGGGAGTGGAGGCTGGTGCTGAGCTGGAATATTATTCAGAATTCACAGCCGGCTTGCTTTCAGACTGTGTGGAACATTAAGATACATATAATTTGAACATTTAGCCAGTGCTGTGGTGCGGCATTGAGGTAGCCCACTAGGGCCGCAGTACATAAATCCCATTTTCACCTGTAAGTATGACTTGCTGACTTTGACCTTCTTTTATGTTTCCCGGTTTAGTAGCACACATGCTCTACTTGAATTGTGGTGGGAGAGAGTCTATAACTTAAGAAGGGAACCTGGGTCTGTAATCCTCCTGCACCTGTACCTGGGGTTGGGAGTAAGCCCCACAGAACTCACCAAGACTTATTTCTGAATTAAAAATGCACAGGGTTGTATCCAACTAACGCATCATATTGGAGCAAGGACTGCTGCTTATGCAATGGGACGTCCCCCCTCCTCTGTCTTCAAACCCTCCTTAAATCTGCTCTGGAGGGTTGGGAGAACCCCTAGAACAGATTCAGGGGGTGCAAAGGAGAGGAGAGGGAGTGAAAGCCCCATTGTGTAAGTGGAAATGCTTGAGCTGATTGGATTGTCACTTAGTGCTGCTTTGGATGCAGCTGGCTGAACTTGCCATTCCTGGTGAGTTCTGGCACCTTCCCCCCCCCCCTAGAAAAATAGCACTTCCTGAAAGGAGAGAGAGAGAGAGAGAGAGAGAGAGAGAGAGAGAGAATGTTTGACAAATGAGTTAAAAGATAATTGCACGTACAGCAAAATCAGATGTTCTGGAAGGGAGTTCTAGGCATATAATGGGCAGAGAAGGAGAAGACATATTGATGACAATTATTGCTCCCTTGCCATAAATGGTGCTTTACAGAATAACCTAAGCAAAAAATGATTTCTGCTGCAAGGAACATACAGACTGGGGGGGGGGGTAGGGGGGGCAATGAAGGGATCAAACAACAGTGCTTGAAAATAGCTCCCCATTTGGTAACTGAGCACTATATCACAGCATTCTGGAGACTGGTACTGTTCCAAAGCCTGTAGATCATGGGAAATGTCCCAAAGAGCTAGAACAACTTTCCCCAAGTGCCTGTTTCAGTCAAATGGCTTAATGTAAATAACAGCAACATTTAAAACATAAACACACATTCAAAAAGTGTGTGTGTGTTTGTGTATATGAGGTGGAGAGAGATGCACTTTCATAACCCAGCCCAGCTTAGTCTCAGCCACTGAAAGCAAGTTCACATTAAAAACAAGCTTCAAACATTTGTAGAGGATTGCAGTGCTTGGGTTTGGGATACATTCTAGGACAGTTGGTTTCAAACAATTGCTGCCCAGATTTCTGCTATCACAAGAGCTGGAAATTTGTTCTGTTCTGTTTTCGTTTTCGCAAAAGAATGGAACACAACGAAGATTGCCATCCTTATGAAGAGCCGTCCCTGCAAATGGTTTAAGAAGGTTAGGTTTTAGTCAGTGCCTGGATGGGAGATAGGATGGAAATCCTGTGAGCGCTGCCTTGAGTTTTGTGGAAGGAAGGAGAGGGGGGAAAGAAATGTAATAAATATGGCATATTCTGCACTAGGTTTTGCAATTCATGGTACTGGTCATAAGAGAGTTCCAAAATAAGCAGACATTCATCCTTCCCCTCACTTCCATGCATCCTTTAAAAAACTCAACCCCAATTTAAAAGGGGTTTTCCCCCACCTTGAAGATATAATGTTTTATAGAGAAATCACCATATTGCACACTGCTGAACTTTTTACTCAGAGGCGGTTAGCACTGTACACAATGGTAAATGAACACCACTTTTCTTTAGGAATGCTTTCAGTAACTGATGCTTCTGTGTTTTAGAATTATGACATTCACAAGTAACTAGGCAAATGGTTCTTCTCGATCCAGCACTGGCTCAGTGGTCCTTTTTCAGGAAGACAAAAAAAAGGAACTAGAGCTTAAAGATCTGACTGCACTCATGGTAGCCACCCAGGCAGAATTAGCATGTCACTGGAAGTGACGGCAGCGGGGGTTTGGCTTTACATGGGAAGCTTGTACACACACACACACCCAAAAAAAAAGAAAAGAAAAGAAAGAAACAGAAGAACTAAAGGACAACATTGCAGATACTAGGATGCCTTTATAAAGTATGTTGACAAAAGTACTCATACATTGATCCTGCCTTAGGCGCATAGGATGTTACGGAAAGGTGTCTTCCCCCAGATCTGTTGATTTTCTAATGTCTTGCAACAGAACTGTGAACTCAAGTGGGTAATGAGTCAGGCAAAAAGGTCAAGGTAAAGGACCCCTGGATGGTTAAGTCCTGTCAAAGGCGACAACGGGGTTGCAGTGCTCATCTCACTTTCAGGCTGAGGGAGCTGGCGTTTGTCCACAGACAGTTTTCTGGGTCGTGGCCAGCATGACTAAACCGCTACTGGTGCACGGAGGACCATGACGAGTGACAGAGTGCACAGAAATGCCGTTTACCTTCCCACCTATTTATCTACTTGCACTCGCATGCTTTCGAACTGCTAGGTTGGCAGCAGCTGGTACTGAGCAATGGGAGCTCACCCCGTTACGGTGATTCGAACTGCTGACCTTCCGATCAGCAAGCCCAAGAGGCTCAGTGGTTTAGACCACAGTGCCACCTGCGTCCCTGTAATGTGTCAAGAGACCTTTGTTAACACAGGAGCCAGCTGCTAGGAGCTGAGGTCCCTTTGCCCCCCCCCATAAAATATTTTAGGGCGCTGTCCACCCAAGTTGATGGCCATTGCCATTCAAATGGTGTGCGTGTACCGTGTCTTGTGGTCAATTTTGTGGGCCAGGGCCTGCCTGCCCCCCAATATTTTATTCAAGTTGGCACCCCTGTTTTTTTAAAGTTGTGTACATTAATTTTTTTAAAGGAGGCATCCTGACATTCAGCCTTCCCCATTGCTTTGGCTGTGGTGTGAGCAAATTGAGCAAGGAGGTGGGCAGGGAATAGGGAATGAAAACAATCATTTTCCCCACAACATGAAGCCTGCTCAGTCTCGCTCCCAGCCTTCATGGTTTATGCAGATATAGTGGTACCTCGGGTTACATACGCTTCAGGTTACAGACTCCGCTAACCCAGAAATAGTACCTTGGGTTAAGAACTTTGCTTCAGGATGAGAACAGAAATCATGCTCCGGCGGTGCGGCGGCAGCGGGAGGCCCCATTAGCTAAAGTGGTGCTTCAGGTTAAGAACAGTTTCAGGTTAAGAACGGACCTCCAGAACAAATTAAGTACTTAACCCAAGGTACCACTGTAGTGATAAGAATGGGGCATTTCTCTCTCTTCCCATTAGGCAGTTTCTGTTACTGGGTTTCTTTTTTAAATTCTCCCTCTCCATAATTGTCACATGAGATGAAGGGGGATGATGACAGAGGACAATATGGCCCAGCACTCACCTCCCAATCAATTGTTTCCAAAGGCTCTGCAGATGTCAGCTGACCACAGAGTCACTGCTGTGTGGGAGGCACAGACAAGAGTGCCAAATAGCCTAATGATTTTAGCCAGAGAATGGATCCCCAGGTCCCTGAATTCTGCCGACTCCTCTTTTAGAAAATAGCAATAAATAAATCTTTTGCACTTTGCCTCCATTCAAACTTATCTTTAGGGCTTTTCTGCCTCCTCGTGACATAAAATGATATGGCTCTACCAAGCATGGGGGGAAGGGAGAAAGAAAGAAAGGAAAAGAAAAAAGAAAAAAGGGGGAAAAAAGAAAAGGAATGAAAACTGGAGAACATTATACACTTTATTTATCCTCCTGTGACATCTGCATCTAGGCCTTACCCTTATCAACTTGGTATGCTAGTGACCCCCATGTGAGCAAATGCATTAAGGCAGCATCCTACCTAAGAAGGCACTGCTTATGGAAAAGTTTAGGAATTCTGTTGGGTACGCTTAAAAGTGCAGCAGGAGATTTGCTACCAATTCATTTTTTGTGATATATATGTGTGTGTGTGTAACACACAAATGCAGACATGCAGCTTTCCTTTTTAATTTTTTTTTTTTTAAAGTATTCCCTAGTAAATGGCAGAGATCTTATAAAAGGGAGATATGTAAACAGAAGACGACTGTGCACTTATTCAGAATGGCTGAGGGAAGACGGTGACTCAGTCAATTCATCTGGTCGCAGAGATTGCATAAAGATACACAGCAAAGCGAAATGATGAAAGCCACTTTTCAATGAAAACATAACCTTTTCCTGCTCGCCACAAACCCCATTCCCTCCCCAGCATAAATCAGTATCAATTGCGTGCGTTTAAAGGGCAGCTCCAGAACTGGGAATCTGACGCTGTCCCCCTTGCAGAGGGGAAGGAGCAGTTTTACAGCAGGTTGAGTATGATGGTATTTTGACATACTTGCCTAGGTTTTAAATATGCACAAAAGAGGAAAGGGATGTACATCTCTCTCTCTCTCTCTCTGTGTGTGTGTGAATGCCGAGTCAAGGCACTCAGATGCTGTGAGCATCCAAGCTCACATGCTCAGAAAGGCATTGCATTTCACCATGATGCTTGGCAACAGCCGAGTTTGCAAATGTTGTACAGTATTTGGAAAGAGCCCGGAGTCACTGCAAACATTTGAGAAGGTGACATTAAAGCCTTTAAAGGGCCTCTTGTCTTAGCAAGGGTATTTCTTATCATGAATATAGTAAAACCGTTCTTTGGATGTCAGCAGTCTGGGATGACTGTTGGCTGCAGCCTGACTTTGAGGTCCGCCTTGGTTTGGACGTGATCCAATCTATTCTACGACGGAGGAAAAAATACACATAAAAGTTCTTTAATTAATCCGGATGTTTTGCTCATTATACCTTGAACTTCCTCAGAGGACAGAAACAAACTAGCTTGCTCAGAGTAAAATGAGTGTGATGTCAAAGAACGAGCAGAGGAAAGAGAAATGAATCACTGCAAATTGTTATCTCAAAAGGGGAAAATAGCACACATACACACACAAATGAAACAGCAAAGGCTTTGAGGTCAAATGTTTCTGTTTTATGACATTGTCTGAATAGAATTTGGGCCCAGTTCCTAAGTCTTATATGGGTCTGTGGTATGGTGGTCACAGCTTGGCAGAGAAGAGTCCTCTGTTTGAAGGGCTGTCACATTACAGTCTCTGTGGAAAGGCATCCTTTACCTCAAGGATAGGGAACCTATGGCCTTCCAGATGTTGGGAACTCTGATTCTCATCAGCCTTGACCAATGTCCAGGGAAGACGATGACGATATTACGTACTAATGTTATTATAAAAGTAACCTCTTTTGGTGTGCGTGGTGACACACACTATTGCTTCCCTGTGAATTTTATATATATTTTTCAAAACATGTATTTTCATGCACCCAGAGAGCTTGTTTTCACATCTAAGTGCAAAACATTTGCTCATTTAGATTGTTACACACCTTCAAGTGCTTATATGCCAAAATGATGTGTGTGTATTCCAGCAGCATTTAGATAGCCACCCCTGCTCTGTCTGATGGACTGTCCAGTCCAAGGCTAGTGCAAAGATCAGGGCCGGATTTAGGTCTGATGAGGCCCTAAACTACTGAAGGTAATGGGGCCCTTTATATGTCCAGCTGTCCTTTGTCAACAACAAATTGCCACTGTTTTGTGTTGAATATATGCTTTACAGTGGTACCTCAGGTTAAGAACTTAATTCATTCTGGAGATCCGTTCTTAACCTGAAACTTTTCTTAACCTGAGGTACCACTTTAGCTAATGGGGCCTCCCGCTGCCGCTGCCACTGCGCTGCTGCCGCGTGATTTCTGTTCTCACCCTGAAGCCAAGTTCTTAACCCGAGGTACTATTTCTGGGTTAGCGGAGTCTGTAACCTGAAGTATCTGTAACCTGAAGTGTCTGTAACCCGAGGTATGGTAATTTATGGACCTAATAGGTATCTAAAGCCCTTTGCACTTAACAAATAGGAGCCAACACAACACAAAACATTGTTGCTGTATGTAGGTTTTATTTTATTTGTTTTTAATCTTATATTTTGGAAAAGTACATCCAGTTTTTTCCCCTTTAATTTTTTGGGGAGCCGCCAATAGAGTGGAGCCCTAAGCTATAGCTTGTTTAGCTTGTACATAAATCCTGCACTGGTAAAGATAATGAACTGCAAGAAGGGAGATCAGGACCCATGAAGCTGACCATCAAGTGTTAGCACTTGGAAAGCAGACTGAGCAGACACACAGGTACGCTGGTCACTGGCTTCCCCAGTATGATGAGTTGTATTGCATTTGTGTTTCCAAATTTGTATCTATACATATGAATTACAACGTGCAAAGTTTATACAGATGTATAAATTTTTAAATAAAATTTTTTATCTCTTTTGCTGATGTGTAAGTGGCTACCTAGTTAGCAGGATAAACAATGAGGTTTCACAAGGAATAGTTCTTCTCAGTGTGTATTGTGGAATCACCTTGCAAACTCAGGCTACATACACACTATACTTTGGAAGTACATTCGAAGCACATTCCCCCCCTCAAAGAATTCTGGGCACTGCAATTTACACCTCACAGAGTTGCAGCTCCCAGCAATCCTTAACAAACAACAGGCTTTGAAGGTCCTTTAAAGGTACAGTATGTACACACTCGTAAGATGCTGGAAAAACACAGGCCATGGCAGTTTACTTGGTATTTACAGATTTTCAAACTTTTTTTCAAAGAGGGCTATATTTGATGAAGTGAACATGCTTGAGAGCTGACCAAAGTTGTTGAGCTTTTTTTACCCCAGGACATATACTGTCACGGGGGCCAGATTAAATCGACCAGCGGGCCAGATTAGGCCCCTAAAATGGACTTTGGACATGCCTGGATAGTGCTTCCTGTTGCAGGACAAATGTGGTGATGGATTTCAGCTTTGCTCAATATTTCTAGACCGTGGGCAGGCTGCATTATGCTTCTAGAAGGCTTTCGGTCTACCAGTGCTCCCCCTGTGATCCATAACCCGTTCCAAAAATGGAATATTGCTACTCACTCAAACTTTTCAGAGGACAAGGAAGCACATCATGCAAACTGAAAACAGGATTGTTTCTTCCAGGTTGTTGAGCCACTTCTATTCAAGCAAGACCACCAGCAATGGAAGACTGGCCTGTTCCCAAATGGATATAAGGGCCTGTTTATAAATCACTTCACTCTGGCAGTGTCCAGCTGATCCTCCTCTCTTTCCCCATTCCTTTCCCTTCCATGTATTTCTCCTCTTTTTAAAATTTGCAAGCCCGGAGGCAGGGCCTGTGTTTCATTTTTGGTTATGTACACTGCCTGGCAGTGCCACCAAGCACTGTTTTGAATTTTTGATTGATGTGAGCTGCATTGGGACTGGAGACAATTTTTATCTGAAAAGTGGGCTAAAGATCTAACTAACAAACATAAAAATGGCCTATGGCAGTTCCAGGCAGCTGTGGACCAGTGTGAGCTGAAGCACTCTGCACCATCTGGACTGCAGGGATTCAGAAGTGTGGAAAGGTGTGCATTTACTGCACAATGCATGGACAAGACCTTAATCTGAGAAGCAACCGACCAGCTAAGTGAACAGAGCTGGGGACCCAGTTCTCCACATTCGAGTCTACACTCCCCTGTATGAAGGTAAAGGTAAAGGCCCCTGACCGTTAAGTCCAGTCGCAGACGACTCTGGGATTGCAGCGCTCATCTCACTTTACTGGCTGAGGGAGCCGGCGTTTGTCCACAAACAGCTTCTGGGTCATGTGGTCAGCATGACTAAGCCGCTTCTGGCGAACCAGAGCAGTGCACAGAAACGCCGTTTACCTTCCTGCCGAAGTGGTACCTATTTATCTACTTGCACTTGACGTGCTTTCGAACTGCTAGGTTGGCAGGAGCAGGGACCAAGCAACAGGAACTCACCCCATCATGGGGATTTGAACATTTTGTGGCGTTCGTACGGAGCCCCCGGTCGTCTCACGGACTATTGACCCATACACCACTAATCTGCTGCCACCAACCAGGTCCTCCCTGGTAAAATCATTTCCGTCTCAGTCAGCTTCTCAATTAATAAAGAAGAGTGTATTTTATTTCAGACACAAACAAAACTTTTACGGCATTCCAAGCATTGTTGCTCTTTACTTTCTTAGTCTTATTTTCCTCTCTCTATCTTTTCTACCTCCCCACACTCAAGAACCCACTGCCCTAACTGTCTCTCTATTACCAACTGCCTTTCCCCACCAGCCAGCTCACTAAATCCAACCAACTACCCACCCACAACTCCCAACGAACTCCTCCCAGAACTCCTCCCAGAACTGGTTTTATAGTCCCACTGACTCCACCCCCCTGGGTCCTGTCTGTGCAACCTATTTAACTATTTCCCCTCCAGCACTCTCTCATATATGTTAACGTCACACCGCCGACCTTCTGATCAGCAAGTCCTAGGCTCTGTGGTTTAGCCCATAGCACCACCCGCGTCCCTCTTGTATGAAGGTACAGCCAGGCAGAAACACTCAAGAAGGGCGTGAAACAAAGCTGGTGGGAGTTGTGGCTTGAGAGAGAGAGAGAGTGACTGGGGAGGGGGTGTGGCATCCAAACCATTGAGTCACAAAGAGGTGCAAAAGGCAGGTTTCCCCACCCTCCTCCTCTCTTTACTGTACATAAAAGCTTAAAGGAGAATGTGAATGTGCATTAATTGTTACTGGGGCAGAACCGTGTGTTAGCAATTCCTGATAAGCTGACATGGAATATTGTAAGCTGGGCTTCTGTGTGTATCTTAAGTGTTATTAAGAAGTAGTGGTGGGGGAGAAATTTGATTCAGCTCATATTCAGTGGTGACTCTGCCAAATTTGCACTTTCAAAAACAATGCATGAGCCAAGACACAGTCATCCCTCAAAATGTACACTTTCCCAAATTTTGCAATGCAGTTTTCCAGCTAAGCAGTGTGTATACTGGGGCAAAGTCTGCATAAAAGTGGATACATTAGTAAAAAGTAACATGTAAATATGCATTGAATTAGGGAAAATGGCCTGGTAGAAATGTGTGTGTGTTAGGCAAAATTGTGGATGAAAATGTGTGTATTCTGAGAAATCCACACTAAAATACTGATGAATTTCCATGAGGATTTTGCTTTTCTAAAAACAATAGAAAACTGATGTGGAAATGCGGAGAAATGAACTTAAAACTGGAAAAGTGAGAAAACAAGAGCAGCTGAAATTGACAGATTTGCCTATCTCTATTAAGAGATAGTCACAGAAAACCCAGTATACTCATCTGTGCTTTACGTAGGCAGTACATATCCTTTTCTTCTTTATGTTACTTTCCCCCACCATTCCTTGCAACTTGGCCCTTTGTTTCCATTTCTCTCTCTCAGACTGTATGTTTAGCAGGAAATATCACTTTTAAGGCAGGCTCCAATTGAGTCAGAAGGGGCTCTGGCAGCCCAAGTGACAATAGGCACTATGCCTTTGTGGAAGGGAAAGCTGCTTGCTTTCAATTTTCTGCGCAAGATCAGCCACCTTAGGAAACTTCCCTTTCACCGTGATGTGCCTTCCCTTCCTGGAGGATGTTTTGCCTCCCTCCACCTCCTCCCTCAATATTTAACATAGCTACAAGCAATTTGTTGTTTAAAAGAACTGATTAGCACAGTTGTTGTCCATCACAGTATGCCACATTCCCGGCGTTAAAACATTAGCCAAGTGCTATCCTATAACCATTAAATTACCTTTGGTTTCCTTCAATCAGATGGCTCTTTTTAAAGCGTGCGCACACACAGCCTGATTAACCAAGTTCTGTTTACCCATATGGAATAAGGTGACCGACCAGATGTTCCGATTTTAAGAGATCAGTTGGTGTCCCTGTGATTTCCGCTGGGACATTGAATCGTCCCAGATTTGCCTGCTGAGAGCTTGAGCGGCACAAAAGTTGCTTGCAAGGTAAACACCCTGAAGCTAGTCAGGCATTGGAAGGGGGGGAAAGGGGGGATTAAGGGAGAATCCGCCTCCGGGGGTGAGGTGGGGGGAAAGCCTGAAGATTCCTCTGGTGTAGCTCACATTAATGCATGAATTATTATAAATGGATGCTGTTGTGACGCGACTAAGGAAGGGGTGTGTGGGTGGGTGTGGACGACAGAAGGGGATGCTCTGGGAAAGTTAACAAGGCCATCCAGTTTCTTTAGTCTGGAGATTTCTAATTGAGACGGGTTGTATAACTGTGAAAGATTCCTTCATTATTTTGCCTCTACAGTAGATGGAGGGGGGAGGCCAGAGGGAAGGGAAAGAAGAAGAGAGAAAGTGTGAGAGGAGGCTGGGTCTGTGTGTGTGGGGGGGGAGGAAATCCTTTTTGTCTTGGGAATTGCTTCAGTGAGATCTCCTGTGTTGTAATGTAAAACTGCCTGGGTGGCTACAATGACCATATGCTGCAAACGTGAGTCCTGTTCCCTGTCTAAATGTAAATTCCTCACTTTATCAGGATAAAAGAATATCTGTTTAATATGGAATGAAGGCAATTTGGCAGGAGCTGTGCTCCTTCAGGTAAGCCAGGATGAGCAGGAACATTGATTACAGCAAGCCCCCTATTCTCCACCTGTCATGTCCGCCTCCTGTGGCACAAAGGCCCCCGCTTGTTTATTTACCTGTAGAGCTGTTATGATATTTTGCTTTGCAGGGAAGGGTTTGGATGCCACCACCTGGCACATCTTTTGGCATCCCCTCCCACGGCAGAGCACCTCAGCGCCTTGAGCCCTCACCGGCTCATTGTTCTGCTCGGCAGGACAGGGAGAAAAAGATGAATCAAGAAGCACGGGATCCCAAACAGAAATTATTATTGATTTAATCACATAATCAGCAGCAAACACTTCAGGCTAAGATAGCAAATCCATAACAGCCTGCCCACATAACCACCTTCACAAATTTACCAGCAAACCACGGCGCACACTTAGCAAACAAGTAGAGCAAGGGTCACCTTCACTTGGCGGCAAAATATTGACATCCCTAAAGCTTAAATATGTTTTGAGTTAAGTGTTATCAATCAGTGATAAGAGTAGAATGTCTGTTAAACATAACTACATTGGCAGGAGGATTATAGAATGCTTTCTTGCCATAATCTAGAAGCATCTTTCAGACAAAACTCTGCTTGAAATCAATTGTGCACAAGGAGCTGCCTGCTGAGACCTATTCAGTGTCATACAAAAGAAGAGAGAGTCTCCCTGTGATCTTTAACCATAACCGGTTATCTAATGAGGCCAGGGCTTTAATTTCTTTTCACATCAAACATAGAATCAATGCTCTGGATTCAACAATGTGTGTAAACAGGCTGTGAAGCCATCTCTTCAGATGGGAGCCAATTTAGCCTTCCAAACCCCCTGGCATCCTTGTTTCAATGAATCCCCCTTTTAGTTCCAGGTAGCTGCACCCATCAGGTTATTCCTGGCTTCTTCCTAGATGATGGCAGGGCTAACTTCCGTGCTGAGGACTCTCCCAGCATCCTATTATGGAGTTAATGTGCACTTCACATCAATGCCCCTTTAATAAACAGTTCACAAAAGCCTAGTAGGCATTTTAGCTAAATGCTTCATGGGGTTGGGAGTATACAACAATATACTTCCACTGGCCGTAATATCTAATATGAACCCTTTTTACTGTGGCAAGATAGTTTGTACCGAACAATGCTCAGAGGCTCGCCCATGCTATTCATGTTGCAATGTGGGTTGGAGTGGGAGGATAACATCTAGGACAATGGGGATCAGGAATTCAGATTAGAGAGAATGGTGTTTACATGGGGCTTGGGAGAAATGAGGGCGCAGGGCTTGTCACTTTAAGTGCAATTCACTGCCTATGGTCTCGTCCACACTATACATTTAGAGCACATTTAAAGCAAATTCAAAGTACAACCCCCTCCACCAAAGAATCCTGGGAAATGTAGTTTCCCAAGGGTGCTGGGAGTTGTAACTCTGAGGGGTAAACTACAGTGTCCAGGATTCTTTGGGAGCAGCCATGTGCTGTAAAAAGGGGTTGTTGTGGGAATTAGGACTTAACAAGCATACATATACTGATAAGCATTTATATCATATACATAGCTTTGAATATATGACTGAAGACTTGTGTCTGTCACTCCCTCCCCCCATTTAGAAGATTACTGCTATAGTCTGGTATGTGCTGGTTCATTTCTCAAGGTCAGCAGGGAAGGCCTTGTTGTCGGTCCCACCAATGGATGAGTAAGTTTTGCAGTGGTGTAGGAGAGGGCCTTCGTTGCAGTGGCACCTCGACTATGGAACTTCCTTCTTTTGCCAGTTTGATCACACACACAGCCCTGATGGTGTTTTTATTCATTCAAGCTTTTGGGGGAGAGTTGACAATGGGATACATCTTTGGGTACTAGACTGCTGCTGCACTTTCAGAGCTGTCTGCTGTGTGTGAGGTTTTAATGTTGGTTTCAGGTTTCATTGTTGTATTTTATGGATGGTGTACTCTTGTGTACACACATAAATGAAATAAAAAAGGCTTTATAAAGGATGCAAAATTAAATCAGGAGAGATTATTGGTTGCAAATAATACATCACATGTAGTTTTTTCAGAGCTGCATTATCCATATGTATTTTTTATCTTAGAGCAGGAGTGGGAAAGCTTTGGCCCTTTGCTCAACTACAACTCCCCTCAGCCCAAGCAAGCACAGCCAGTGGATAGGGATGATGGGAGTTGCAGTTCAGCAAGAACGCAGGGGTCAGCAAACTTTTTCAGCAGGGGGCCGGTCCACTGCCCCTCAGACCTTGTGGTGGGCTGGACTAGATTTCGAAATAAAAAAAGAAAACAAATTCCTATGCCCCACAAATAACCCAGAGATGAAATAAAAGGACACATTCTACTCATGTAAAAACATGCTGATTCCCGAACCGTCCATGGGCTGGATTGATAAGGAGATTGGGCCAGATCCGGCCCCCGGGCCTTACTTTGCCTACTCATGAACTGGAGGGTCAAAGGTTTCCCACACCTGTCCTGGAATGTATGGCCAGAACAGCACATGTTTGATGAATGTGCTATGCAGCACCCATGTATATCTTCAGAGCAATCCAATGGGATGGGCTAGTTCAGGGGTCATCAATCTTTTTGCACCAGTTGGTAGATTTCTCTGAATGACAGCAGAATATATATATATTCCAAATACATATATTCCAAAATATGTTATCCCAGGGAGGTACAGAAAAATATTGACAAAGTTTTGTTCCCAGGAACATTATATAATGGGCATGCAATGAAATATGCTCCCCGACCACAGACATAAAGGTTTGGATTTTTATTTTTGCCATCAACGTATGGCGTAGTTTGGCCATGAAGGCATGTAAATGCCTGAATTGGGGAGTAAAATATAGGATAATGAACACACATTTGTCAACCTTCATAAACTGATAACATAATGAAAACTTAGTATTAGATTCCATATCCAGCTGGGAATCCTTACAATAAATTCTGTCTTTGATTGACTTCTTTTGAATCCCAGACTTGACAGCATTCAAATTGTCTCTGGATAGACTGTAATTTGAAAGCAAAGTTTTGCACTGCTGATTCTAACTACATGAAGTTGACTATTCAGGCAGACATTTTGGGGGAAGATTTTCCTCCAGCATCTGATGTCTCTTGAACCATAAGCGAAATCAAAGCCTTATATATCTGAGTTGCAGTAGTGGAGCCCAAATTCAGCTCTGTGGCAGAGGTTGACCATGAATGATAACAAAGGACCATCTTAGATGGATGTTGATGTATAACTTCAGATAATTTTCATTTTGTAATTTGCCCCCATATATAATGTGGGCGATAACTTCCCAAAGATTTTAATTGGCGTGGGGGACACAGCAAATGACTGTCATTTCCATGTGAAAAGTGAGAACCCAGCTTAATGTCTTTGAAGTTCAAACTGACTTCTTATTTTTCTTGAGAAGAAATTAAAGAGGCAAGGATAGAGCCAGTTGTTGAAACTTTTTCTGCCTTGTGACTTTTAACTAACTGCAAGGTTGCATTGAGTTACAGACTTCTTTGTATCAGGAGGACCGCTGATAATTCAAAGAAATGCCTTAGGGATTCATAGTAAAACTTTAGAATAAGAATCAAGAAGCCTATGTGGAATAAAGAGGACCCAAGCTGTTAATTTGAGCATTAGCTAGCCACCACTGTAGGAGAAAAAAATAATCCCTGATCTACAGAAGCATAATTTAAAGCATCCTGGGGTCCCCCTCCCACACACGGATAAGCTCTTTAGCTCATCTTTCTGTTCTGTATCTGATTTGCCTCCAAACTCCATAAAAAAGAAATCTGATGGCATTAAAAGACTCAAGGAGAAATTAAAACACCAATAAGGAATTTAAGAGGGGTGTGTGTGTGTGTGTGTGTGTGTGTGTAGGGGACAGGTAGGTGGAATTTCAAAGAAGTGGATTCCCAAATCCAAAGCAACATCCCTATCTTGCAATTTTGCACTTAACAATCCGAAAGGTTCAGGGGTCAGTGCAGCATGTGAAAAGGAAAGACACACACCTGTAATGAGAGCCTATATCCAGAGTGGATATCATATCGGATATAGATATTAGATTATAGTAATAACACTGTATCATATTGTAGAGTGTTTCTCTATATTTAGTTTAATTAAAAATCTTTTTCTATTGATCCCATAATTAACAGAAACAACCATAAAGGCAATTACGAAAGAATATAGACATAAATCAGATAGATACTGTATAAACAAATTAACTTAATTTAACAAGCCTGGAGAAATCATTATGCACGGATATTTAGGACTTTTAAATGGAACAGGAAACTTTTGGAGATAGCCAGAGTCCTCATAATCCACCCAGTCCTCATAGGGAAATGCCAGTAAGTGCCAACCCCAGGAGCATGATTAAGACTGGCACCAGTGAAGAAGTTTGTGGGCAGCAATCTATGACTGTTTAATGTATGTTTAATGTTTGTGCTAATTCTCTGACATCTTTTGTTTGTCAGGGAGTCTGATTAGAAGGAGCCGCATTAACTGCAACAACACATTAGTTTCTACCATTTTAGGTATAACTTCATCCTGTGCAAATGAGCAGGGGAAATTGGCAACTCCCTCCACATGAAAATGGAGATGGGGGTGTGGGGATATTCTTAGGGGGGCATTGTTTCTAGCTTTATAAGTGTTGGGGTGGAGCACTGCAGCTGACAGTTGTCTGTTTTCACTAGTCTTCTCTACTGGATCCTATGAAGTGCTGTGCTCATCTAGTGGTTTCTCAGTGAAACTGGTAGAATATATGCTCAATGGACAGAAAGGAGCAAGTGCCTCAACACAGTGGCTCTCTCCTGGTAATAAATGTACTTGCTCTTGAGCAAATGACTCCTTGGTCTTTTTGAGATGAGTTTTATATCTTTTGTTCTGATATTATACCATTGAATTCTACAGTTCCTTTGGTGAGTCCCTCCTTACTGCTCCCTTAGCAATGGCTGCCTCTCCCAGCCAATAATTAGGCAGGCACCTGTCAGGTCCCACTTATTGTTGGCGTTATCCAATCATCTACCACTGACAGATATTCACCAGTTATGGATGGGCTCCTTTCCCTCTCTGTGACAACAGACATATCCATTTCCTTTCTATTTCTTGCTTCGTGCTGCCCCCCAACAACTTGACCTATTGCTTTGGCCCTCACTGCAAGGCCACAAGGTCTAAATTCTGGGTTTCTTTTTGCACACAGAGAAGCCTTGCACTTGCACACTCTTACAGTGACTCTGCCAACATCTGTGCTAGATATCAGGGAACGGCATAGGAAGAGCCCGTTGTAGCAGGCCAGTGACCTACTTAGACCAGCGTCCTGTTTTCAGAGTAGCTAACCAGATGTCTGTGGGAAACCCACAAGCAGTACTTAAGCACAAATGTGCTTTCCCCTCCTGCAGATTCCAGCAACTGGTCTTTGGAAGCATTACTGTCTTCAACTGTGGAGACTGGAGCATAGCTGTCACGGCTAGTAGCCGCTGATAGCCTTGTCCCCCATGAATTTGTCTAATCCTCTTTTAAAGCCACCCAAGTTGTTGGCCATCACTACCTCCTGTGAGAGTTAGCTTCATAGTTTAACTATGCACTGGTGCACGCTTATATTTCCTTTGTGCTATCTGTCCACCATGAACCCAGCCAGCCCAACAACCTCTGGCTCTAAGGGACTGACAGGGAGCTGCACTAAAGTTATGGGTATCCTTACGTAACTGAGATGGACACCACAATGGGGGAGGCATATTGGGAAGATTCCCACTTCCCTGACAACCCTTGATAGTTCCTAGCTTTATGTGTTCTCTCTTTTTCTGTAGGATACCACACATTATGATCTACCGCAAGTTTCACATTCACACACAGGAGTGCTTTTTGCGTAGAAATCTGGGCAGTGTGTTAAATGGATCCACCCTGCTTTATCTTGTCCCTCGGCCTTTTGCATCATGACAATAAATACAATGCAAAGCATCAGCAGACTTCTAAAAACACTCTCCCCCTCCCCTTTCAAATACTAGACTAAGGAGTTTTCTTTTATCAATATATCATTACATACTGCAGCAGATTCTTTAATTTCTCAACATGTAAAATAGGCTGCGAGAAAATTAGGATCTATTGTTGGTTGGCAGGAATGAGGTCGCTATTTAATTTTTTATCTATACTTGGCTTATGGATTTTAGAAAGGCATATTAAAATTTATTAAAAGTGATCTGTATTGCTTTCTTTAAAATGGCTGATAAGAAGATTGGTGACTGTCATCATCAATTTTATCAGCAATGCTCCAGCAGTCTTCACACAACAACCTTTGACAGTACATAAATAAAGAGAAATGAATACAATTAGGAGGTTTAAAAGTAACACTACTAAAGTGAAAGGGTGCATTTTTTTTTGCAAGTCTTTCTTTGATTTTCAATACTTTATGGCAGACACAGCATTGCATGCTTTTCAGTGACTGAATGTGACCTGGCCACCATATTTTTCATTATTGACTACATCTATTGGTCACAAATTTGTCGTGTTTTACTTGTATATATTTTCCAACAGTACTGGAAACTTTCTGTAAAGTTCCAAGGGAAGGTCCTCAAGGAGACATCCAGCAACCAGTCTCTAGCCCTTGACTTCTGGTTCCACCAACACTCTGGACCTTGAAGACTGGCCTTGCTGTACTCCAGCAGCAACTGGAGGGCACCAAATTAGCTACTCTGGCTCTAGCCATAGGCGTCGACTCCATGGGGCCTGAGGGGGCCCAAGCCCCCTCAAAAAATCGTTGGGGGGGGCTCTGCCCCCCCAATAATTTAAGAAAATTATTAGTTATATTATGCTTTGTAAAATCACAAAATTATGTTGGTATTTTTTATTTTCCTTGTTTGACGATAGTTACCTTTTAAAATACATTCAGTAATGAGTTAAAACAAAGCCACTCCTGATCTAGAGAGGCGGGGATTCCCCCTAGCTCATTAATATTCACCGCCCACGGTGGCAGCCAATTGGCTGCCGCAAAGGGCGGGCCCTCACAGGTTCACTTAAGGTCGGGGCAGCCCGGGGCTCGCCCCTTTCGTTCCCCCAGCAGCAGCGGTTTGGAGGTCTTGCCCCCCCCAATATTTTTTATAAGTCGGTATGGGCCCCCGCCCCCCCCCCAATATTTTTTATAAGTCAGCGCCCCTGGCTCTAGCACCTTGCCTTCTATCACTCTGGGTCCATAGAAGTCTAGATAGACTAGGCCTAAGGGAAAAGATGCCCTCTAGTTCCAGTCTGAAGAGGATCTCCTCAGCAGCCAGGCAATAGTCCTCATTTAGGACACAAGTCCCATAAAGCCCTTGCAGTCAAGTCAGCTTACTAGTCTGAGCAGTTTGTTTTTAGTTATGCTCAGAGTGGATCCTTTGAAATGAATGGACATGACTAACTTAGGTCCATTAATTCCCATTGGTTTTTTCTGAGTAAAACTTAAGTTGCATACAGCCTGTGGTTAGGAAGACTGGGGACATCATGTTAGAAGTAACTCAATGTGTTTATTTAGGGTTTCATTCAGTTTTAAGCATTTGGTCTGATGTTAAACAGCCATATTTTACCATCAGTAATTGATTATTTCATCCTATGCATCTCATATAGCTATTTCATCTATATCATCTCCAGCTTTTAAGGAATTTTCTCCACAAAGCAGCTTACAGTCTCAAACAGAAACCTGACACACCACAGACGTTTATGAGAGTTGTCTAAAAATGTAGATTAGTTCATAATTGATAAAATTCAAATGTGCTAAGATTAGACAGTGGAGACTCCACAACCTAATAATTGATAGGTGTGTTCAGATATTTGCCTGAACATGTGAACTCTATATTCAAGGGTAGGGGGTGGCATGTAGGCACAAGCTCCACCCTCAACATCCATGTGCACATCACCGAGCAGTCAGTCTCCGACCATCCCTGCGTTGAGTGAGGGAGGTTTGCAGGAGGCACCTGCACACTTTCTGTTGAATGTGGGAAGGATCTCCACAGAATGAATATAGGGGGTCCTCCCATTCATGTGAAGCATTCTAACAGAAGTCCTCTGCAGACCTTACCTGCTCAATACAAGGATATTGAGTGGAGTACAACACATTTGAGGAAACTGGCAGTGGAGCTCGCATGTGCACCCCTGCCCTCATCCACAATGTGGCCATTTGCAAATGTCTGAATATGCTTCCTATCATTCATTTATACAGATTTGCCATCTACTTGCCCACAAAGTTCCTTGCCAAAGTTCCTTCTTATTTTATCTGAACCTTGTATTACTTTGGTGTGCCATTTTCCAAATTTTTTACATAAACAAAGTCCTTTGATTCCATGTGCTACGCAGAGGAGCATGGTGTTGTACTGGAATTCAATACGGCAAGATAATGAGAGAGTGTTGTGATGGGACGTGAAACTGCCAGGCAGCTTATGGAGGTATTCTGCCTTGAATTCTTTCATTTGGGATTTAAAAACCAGATTGTGCTTAAAATATCTGTTGAACTAATTTAATTTCTTTTGTAGAAATGTGTCTCACCCTGAAATCGTCAGTGATATGATAAAGCTAATTAAGACATGCATGGTGTTAACAGTTTCATTAGAGGAGATAATATTGCAGAAGAAAAATAAGAAATCATTATGATGAATGCCTCAACATTACATTACATGTTAATGAAGTGTAAATGATCTAATTATTTTTGAAAGAATACAGATTCGATTAAACTGTCGGAATTAAATTGGAAAGGACAGCCTATTGTACTTTTTATGTACAGACAAGTTAGCGTTAATTAGGCACAATCTACAGGAACAAATGAGGCACAGCCCTCAGTGAACAATCATGTATCCATTGCTCAAGGCAGGTTTCATAAAGAAATATATTAGGGGAAAAATGTAAGTCAATTAAATACAGTGCTTTAGCAGTGGGAGGGAAAATGAACAAGATCTTGGTTCCCTCCCCCAACATTTCAAGTGCTATGCAATCAGGATGATAGTTATGCTCCATCACTAATTTCATAAATACTAATTTTGCTGATGAGGCATTGTGATTCTTATGCCTTAAATGACTTTCCAGGAGGCATTTAATGACTTCTGAACAGATGATATTTCCAGCACTTAAACTCTGATCCAAATTAAGGTTAGAAAGTAAGAGGTGAAGCGGGAGATGCCAGCGGTTGGTTAGCTATGACCACTGATCTCTGGAGTAGGATACAGCTCAATCTTAGATGCTCCATGCAACTAAATGAATGGTCCAGTTCTAAAGAGCTGAAGTATAGAATGGTTCAACAGATGCATCAGTGATAAGTTACAAAACATGACATTATATGGGCATTGAGTCCTAGTTTTACTGAACTTTTCTTCCCCTTTTTGGATTTTTCTTTTTTAAATGAGAGCCCACATCAACAAAGCAAGGCTGGTTTGAAGCAGATTGTTCCTTGTTCCTATTGAGGGTCAATCATAATTTCCAGTAGACGTTGATATTTTGTGTGAATAAGTTTTTCAGCAGCCAAAATGATTCCCTCCCCACACCCTTCTTGGCCACGTGTGTCCTCCTCTGTCTGCTATTCATTAAACATCCCCTACTTTATCTGCCTTGCCTGCCTCTTTATCAGCATTTAGCTATGTGAGGGATTGTAGGGATTATCTAAATTGTCCCCTAAAAAGCAGGGGACGTGTGTTAAATTACGTTATGAAAATTTACTATGAAGCGACCATGTTTCGCTTTGTCGTTTGGGGATTCCATTAATACAGGGTAAAGCAAGGCCCATTAACAAAAGCTGTAGGTTTGGCACTGACATCTATATATGTATGCTCTGAACTATATAACATGCGATATTTCCTTGAGTCTTATGGTGCAATAACCATTGTACTCTAGTTTTCTCTGTGGGCTTATAGAATAGTACAATTAATGCTAAGTGTAGGCTTTATCCCAAGGGATATCTCAGTTGCTAGTTGGTGAATATATCAGATAATCATTATGTTTATCCTAATCAGGACAATATTTTCCTGATAGTTGCATGAAAATCTTCCATATAGTTCTCATCCTAAGCATACACGGAGAGAACTATAGTATCTATTTGACCGCCATTTCTTTTGACCGCAAGAAACCAAGGACACATGTTTTCCACACATGTTCCATTGAAATGCGTCCTGCATAAGAACACAGTTATGCTCACTTGCATGGTTCCCATTCCCATTCCATTTAATGGGGTACGTGCTGCAGAGATTCCCAGTTAATAGTACCTTAAGTTGTCTCAGAGTTTGCGTATGGTATTCTCCGCCAAATCCAATTCCAGTTTTGTGGGGGTTGGTGGGGGGTGGGAGGAGACATCTGAGGAACTACTTTGAGCAGTAATTGAAGTGTGCTGAAGTTGTAATACTATTAAAGGATTCTAGGCAAACTTGCATGCCAAATGTTTTATTTTTATTGAAACATTAAAACATTTTGAGTTTAATGCACGCAATGTAATAAGTCATAATATAAGAAACCTAAATACAATTGGGTAAGAAAACCCAGACAGAATGGAAAGAAAGAAAGAAAGAAAGAAAGAAAGAGAAAGAGTCAATAGTTGACAGATAACCTAAAGTAAGGTTGGGGGAAAACGGGGAGAGGGAGATCAGGAGGATAATGCAACAGTTTGAGTTTGTCCCTGAACAGAGTCTTTCCAGAAGCTTATTTGAGAAGATAATGGAAGACATCCCTCTGCAGAGTCATTGATGAAGGAGAGGAAGGGGAACCAAGTTGTCGCAAAAGCATCTGGTTTGGCACAATTTGTAGCAAGCCAGATGAAGTGAGTCAATTTCTCAGATCAAGTTATGTGCCAAATGCGCCTATACAAGCTCTCAAGGGTAAATTCTGAGAACATTTTGCATTCTCCTGCAGTAGTCCTACAGGTTGCCACAAGGAGAAATTTCACCAGATCCCAATGGACCAATTTAGGGCCAGTAAACAATAATTATAGAGCAAGTGCAAGAGTCTAGGAACAGTTTGTTTAGTTATTAATGATAAATGATTAACTCTCTTATCTCAGTAATGCTCAACATAGGGGCAAAGCTACCACTTATGAATGTAAGTGCCTTGGTCCTCATGTTGCCTCCCACTTGCAGGAGATGCTGAGGGGTTCATGGAGCTTAACTGTTCCAAGGCACCCACAACCAGTTAGCTTAAGAGAACCTTCTCTTCCTGTTGCAGAAATAGCCCTGAAAAGGGGTTGAGCCCACACAACTGACCAAGAGGCCTCAGGGATTAGTTCATCAATGCCATTTCCCCAAACCAATAGCGAGCCATTCGGCCTTCCAAATGGGAATACCAAGTTGCAAGCAAAGTTTGAGAATATAATTTGGAGAATAAAAATTTGCTCACAACACACCATGTTGTTGTTTTTATTGATAAATACATTGCAAAACACAACTAGGATTTTCCTCAGTATCATTCGGTGCTCTTGCTCTCATTTTCAAAAGATATCTATCCATATTTTGATATACAGTGGTACCTCAGGTTACATATACTTCAGGTTACATACGCTTCAGGTTACAGACTCTGCTAACCCAGAAATAGTGCTTCAGGTTAAGAACTTTGCTTCAGGATAAGAACAGAAATCGTGCTCCGGTGGCACGGCAGCAGCAGGAGGCCACATTAGCTAAAGTGGTGCTTCAGGTTAAGAACAGTTTCAGGTTAAGGACGGACCTCCGGAACGAATTAAGTACTTAACCCGAGGTACCACTGTATATATTACTATACTACACTGAAATGTTTCAATGTTTCTTTGATTTTCCTTTAATTTTTCAGCCACACTTGCCATCCTCTCTTGCCACACCATTGAGAACCACTGGCCTAGCCTGATTGGCTACCACGTGCCCTTAATCCCCAGAGTTCTCTTCAGATGCAGAAGGGAATCGGGATATACCATATTGGGCTCAGTGACTGACAAGTTTATGGATTTGTCAAACCACATATAAACAAGTCCTAGTAGTTTTGGCTTCTTGAGGTCTAGCACTAAGGACAAATATGCCTGCAGTGATATGGTATGTTAACTAGGGTATGCTTAAAGGTGTTTCTCTTCTCAGCAGATCACATTTTACTTCAATTCAGCCTTCAGTTACAGGTGCAATTCCAGTTAAAGCTATTGTGGAAGGGGACCCCATCAATAGCTGTAGTTCATACAGGTCCTTATATTTCCAAGGCATTAAAATCATGATGGACTTCTTATTGGAGGAAATGCCAGCAATTTATGTCCTTATGCTATTATACATATTGGTCTGTCATTCTGTTGGCCTGCTAGTATATGATCTTTTAAGTCAATCATTTTTATTGGCACATTAACACAAAGTATAATGAGGTTAATTGATTCAATGCAGCTTAAACAGGTTATACAATTTAGCGCTTAGATCTTATTAGGTTTGCTATCTTGCTAATATATCAAAAATGAAATCATTACAGTAAATCCAACAGTTATTTGCTGGAATAACAAGATAACAAAATTGAGGAATGTAGTATAAAACAAATATTTCTGATTAAACACATTATCATATCATGTTCTGGCAAATGAGCTAATGAATAAAG
Organism: Podarcis erhardii; assembly: GCF_964252035.2. Taxonomy (NCBI): domain Eukaryota; kingdom Metazoa; phylum Chordata; class Lepidosauria; order Squamata; family Lacertidae; genus Podarcis; species Podarcis erhardii. The sequence continues at coordinate 57,998,632 of NC_138499.1, read as the reverse complement.
TGTAACATTAGTCACGACAGATGCCTATGTTTCTCTAACACACGGCTAAATGACACAAAATTTCTGTATGACAACTTGTCGTTTCCCCCGCCCCCCCCCAGTTACCATTTATTAGCAGTATTTCAAAACTGTTTTTTATGACTGCCCCCTACACTTGCCTTTTTGAGGTTATCTTCATTAAATGAATAGTATATAGTATATTTTTGTCTTTCCTCTTTCAAGTTAATCATATTTAGGATACTAACAGTGTGGGGGAAAACACTCTGATTTATAATACACAGGCAGTGCAGTCAATAATGACTTGCCACTAGTGACCTGCAAATTTGCATGGCATTATTTTGCTGCACTAAACCTAGAAATTGGGTATTTCTGTGCTCTTTCTATGCATGGTCATATAAACAACTTGGTCATACAACCATGTATAGACCAGTACCACACATATAGTTTGCTATTTAAGTTTGGGGGGGGGGGTTGGCAACCGAATCACCATTTAAATCTGTTGCTTTTTTCATAGAAAATGATTTCCTTTTGAAAATGTTCTGATGAGATCATTCTTAACGGATTGGCTTCTGTTATACATGTTGCAAAAACACACTGACTGCCCCGTGAAGAGATTTCATCAATGTAAAGCAGTTTATTCTTAACTGCACCACTTTTCATACTGTGATTTGATAACCATGATGCTAGTAGGTTAATCATATTGATGAAGTATCCAGAAGGACTGTGTTTAACAATCGCTTACCCTGTGGAAAAGTAACCTGATTGACTGGGAACCTTTTCACCTTTTGTGGCAAGGGAATAGCTGCTGGCTTGGCCCTATGTTCAAACATAGACTGGCATGTAACCCAAGGGCAGTATTACCACTGAAGGATTGATCTGAATTAACAAGAGAGAAATTGCAGGGAGACTCCCCAATGCCAAGTGAATTCAGATTGTGTTATATGAGCAAATTATTTCTTTTATTTGCCGTGCATGATTAAATGCCTTCCCTTAAGGAGGGGCTGCTGTTATGGGAATATCATTGCATTTTCCCAGTATTGAAATGGCAATATTTTGCATTGAGAGAAATGCAGAATGTGGTGGAAGAGTCTCTATGACAGTGCTGCAAGAAGTGAAGTTACAGGAACCAGGCAGAGGGTTTTCTTGGTAGTTGTGCCCACCCTGTGGAATGCCCCCCCATCAAATGTCAAAGAGATAAATAATTATACAACCTTCCATAGACATCTGAAGGCAACCCTGTGTGATGTTCTGTTTTGTTGTTGTTGTTATTATTATTGTTATTTTTATTGTTGTGTTTCTGTATATTATGTTGGAAGCTGCCCAGAGTGGCTGGGGCAACCCAATCAGATGGGTGGGGCACAAACTAAATATTATTATTATTATTATTATTATTATTATTATTATGCCTTTTAATACAATGTTTTAATATATGGAAGGGGTAGTTTGAGATTATATGTGACAAACTACTGTATTCCCTGTAAGTTCTTCAAGAGTCTCTGTGTGTACAACCACACACACACACACACACAGGGCTTATCTTTATATGACTGTGTAAAAAAGCAGCATTCTTGGCAGTGTATAGAAAGGACTCTCTGTAAACAGCTGTATACATGGTGGCTTCGTCACACCTTATCATTAGCCTTGAAAGTTGGGTGTGCATGATCCCATTCTCCCTGTCCACATTTGCAAATTTAGTCTAGCGAGGGCTTTAGACAAGAGTCCATGTTCATTTGCGGAAAGGAGAGTATGCAAGTTCTTAGCATGAAGTTCTTAGTATGTATCAAACTGAGGCGTGAGTGGATGAACAAGAGGAAGAGAAAAGGAACAAGCGGACTGGCATCATTCTCCTCTTTCTTTTCACTAATGTGGCGGTTCTGGTGGACAGCCATTAACACAGAACCTCTAATATAAAGGTTCATGAATTACGTAGTAGCATGGATTGTTACCACATTCTACTCCACTTCTGAATGTCTCCCACCCTAGTATCCAAACTATTCAAACCAAACCATAGCTGAGCAGATGGGCTGAGCTTGCTGATCCATCCAAGGAAGGAGCTCCCATGCTAGGCAACTTTGTTGAGTGGTGAAGCTGAGGAAGGGAAGAGAGGAAAGAAGCTATTGGCCAACCCCTTCCCACTCCACGGCCTCATTTGCTGCTCACCTTGGCTGTATCAGTTTCCCATCTTCTGTGCTCCACCTGTCACGTAAATGGAGCGAATGAATTACAATTTGCTCAGTGACACAATCCCTTTCCTTCCACCCCCTTCTCCAAATATGTCATTAGATCCAGACACATGTGCATGGAAGCAGGCTGAGCAAGGAACCATGTGTGCAAATGGATCTTGCACTCACCTTTTCCTAGGGTGAAAAGGGGACCAGGGCAATGTTGATAACAACAATTAATTTTTTGAGGTGAGGAGGGAAATGGAATGGACTGAGGACCAAACCATATGTGACACTTGCCTTCCCTCCACCCACTGCCAGCTAGTGTGATAAATACTATTTGGCCCCCAAGTCCACTCTCTGCTCTGCTTTGCTAGAAAACAGATGCCGAACAATCTGATTGGGTCTGTGCATACACCACATACACATATCTACAGGCCTAGCTCCTCTGAGATGGGGACTGTTCAGCCTGGAGCAATGTCTGTGCAACTGGATCAGGGCCTGTGGCTGCAAACTTGAGCTCAGGGTTACTTAAATACCATAAAGGTCATGAGGACATGCTCTGACTGCAGCGGTATATAAGTACCCTAATTATGCAGGATTGCAGCCTGTGATTGTTTGATTTAATTGATCAGAAAGGCCCCAAACGATCAAAGGTGTCTTGTCAGAATATTGTAACAGGAAATTAGAGACATATTGCTTGCACCAACCATATGATATAACCCAGCCCATTTAATGAGATCTTACAGAGAAGCGCTGTTAATCCCTGTGGCCTCAACCTGGCATTGCTGTGGAACATTTCCAAAAGAGATTCAGCAGGAACCTACGATTTTGACTTCCAGGTGTCCCCTGTATGAATTTGTTTAACATTTTCTTGAGGAGCCAGTCATTTTAACAATTGTTCTGTACTGCACTGTTTTTAATTGTATTTTTTATGTTTTTATATTGTTGTACAACACCCTGATATTTTATGAGTGGGTGGTATATAAATGCTTAAGTAAGTATATAATGGAGGCCTAAAGTACTGCAAAGAGTGTTCCCATCACAAAGATTTTCTTTTTGTTGATCTGGGAGAGGTAGATGCCATCCATCTTGAAGTAGCTCCCGTAATGACTACTTTACAGACAGTGTGTTCATTTAATTAGGAGACCTGCTGACATGCCTATTTCTGGTCCATCCGTCCCCGCACCACAACGTTCGGCTTAAAATGTTGGCTTAAAATGCCTAAATAAAAAATAGCATTCATAAGTAAGTCCCCAGAAAGCAGACACTTCCTGCGTACCTGTAAAACTCTCTGCAGATGCATTTCTCACGGAAAATATTTCCTGATGGCTCTTTTATCAGCAATGTCACTATAATAAAATAATTTTCCCAGACTGCAGTTGGCTAAAATACAGGCCGGGTGACAGAAGCCAATGATTCAATGTAAGATATTGATGGTCACACATGCCGCTTTCCATTTTGAAAAGTGGTATCATTCTGTGAGGTGCGCAAGTATTCCATCTATCATCCCAAGCACATTAGGGAACCCTGCTATGGCACCGAATCTCTTTTTGATGTGCTATCGCAGTAGCTGGCTACATGGCAAATGACTGTATTTAGGATACTTCCTAACTAAAGCAGCTGCTCCTGGGGTGAAAAACCTCCCCGACAACTCAGCACATCAGCACCTGTTGGATTGAGTTAAGCCCAGTGCCCCAAAGAAGAATGAAGAATGACTAAAAACATTGCAGAAGGTAAGCAGTGTGCATGCATTAATGCATGCATAAAACAAACAACATGTCTTCTAATTGAAAGCATAGTTTTGTGATGGATCCCAATGGCATTTGGTCAGCCTAGACGACGACAACAACAACAACAACAACAACAACAACAACAACAACAGAGTTTGACAATTTTTCTTCTTCATCCTCATCAGTGGGACCACATTGTTGTTGTTGGCACCTTTCTGCCTCAAGAGACAATGGAGTGTGCTTTCGTGTGTGTGTGTGTGTGTGTGTGTGTGTGTGTGTGTGTGTTAACAGCACCAAAGTGATCTTCCTGGGGTGCAAGCCAGGGCTGTGTGTAGGGAGGTCCTGGGCTACCCAGATGATAAAACACTCTCCCCTCCAGCCTCACTAATGTGGTCCAAAGAAAAGCAGAGCAATATTTTTGACATCCGCTTGGCTGCATGAGTTGCCGGAAGGACACGTACAAGGCACCATTCAGCAGTCTTTGGGATTCCACTCTGGATTTGTGTGGGGTTTATTCTTTAGCATTTTCTTCTCCAAAATATGTCTGACAAGGCAGTGGAGGTTTAGGATCAGACTTTTCATTCTCTTAGATGACCCACTTTCTCAGGCTGAGGAGTCCCATCTGCTCCTAGTACCTCATAGATGATAATGTAACCATCAATGCAACGGAGGGTCTTACACACTTATCCAATGGTAAGCCTCAAACAGGCTTATCATGGGCCTCGAGATGTTGTTGGGCCAGGCCAGTGGTCTGGGATGGCCAATGTCCATGGATGATGTGAGCCACCCCTGCTGTAAAAGTTAGAAGCTAGTACCTTCCACCTTAGCTGGTGCTAGGGCTTGAGGATGTGGCGAGTAAGATAGCTCTGAAGAGTCTGATATTAAAAAATACAATTAACTCACATCTTATGCTGCTTCCACTCACCCGATTGCAGCTTTGTGTGGACAAGGGGAAATAAACACTGTAAATAAATAAATAACAGTAGAAACCCATCATTCCCCACTCTTCGGACTGTCTCGCCAGAGTGGTGCATGCTCTGGTTATCTCCCGCTTGGACTACTGCAATGCACTCTACGTGGGGCTACCTTTGAAGGTGACTCGGAAACTGCAACTAATCCAGAACGCGGCAGCTAGACTGGTGACTGGGGGCGGCCGCCGAGACCACATAACACCGGTCTTGAAAAACCTACATTGGCTCCCAGTATGTTTCCGAGCACAATTCAAAGTGTTGGTGCTGACCTTTAAAGCCCTAAACGGCCTCGGTCCAGTATACCTGAAGGAGTGTCTCCACCCCCATCATTCTGCCCGGACGCTGAGGTCCAGTGCCGAGGGCCTTCTGGCGGTTCCCTCATTGCGAGAAGCAAAGCTACCGTCTCCACACAGACCCCATCAATCAAAAGTGGCTGGACATTGCTCTTCTGTCTCCTGAAGTCCACCACAAGCTCCTTTGTCTTCCTTGTATTTATGAGCAAGTTGTATTTATGAGCAACGGCCTCGGTCCAGTATACCTGAAGGAGCGTCTCCATCCCCATCATTCTGCCCGGACGCTGAGGTCCAGCGCCGAGGGCCTTCTGGTGGTTCCCTCATTGCGAGAAGCAAAGCTACAGGGAACCAGGCAGAGGGCCTTCTCAGTAGTGGCGCCCGCCCTGTGGAACGCCCTTCCAGCAGATGTCAAAGCGATAAACAACTACCTGACATTCAGAAGACATCTTAAGGCAGCCCTGTTTAGGGAAGTTTTTAACGTGTGATATTTTACTGTATTTTTTGTTTTTATGGAAGCTGCCCAGAGTGGCTGGGGAGGCCCAGCCAGATGGGCGGGGTATAAATAATAAATTATTATTATTATTATTGTTGTTGTTGTTGTTGTTGTTGTTGTTGTTATTATTATTATTATTATTATTATTATTATTATTATTATTATTATTATTATTCCCCTTCCATCCGTGTGCCCGGCAGATTTTTCCTTGCTTACTGGGCTCTGGGAAGGTTGTGGGAAGGCCCTGGGAAGCTCTGGGGTTTCTGGCTTTGCGTGATTTTGCATATGCTCATAGACCCCCCAGAAATGAGCCCTCGCATACGTTACGAGTTAGGTGTAATACAAAACCAGGCAGGAAGAAATGTAAGGAGCTGAATCAATGAAATGAAAAGAAGCAAGGGGACACCAAACAATATTTTAAGTTTTCAAAGCAGACTGAGGATATGGAAAGGTGGAACGATCACATTACAAGCTGGTCCAGGTTCTGGAGGAGTGATGCTTGGGCACTCAGGTGGCTTGGGCAAAATCCTACCCCCACCCCTTACTCCCTGATCACTTGACTGGACTGGCTCTACCATTAGGCAATGTTCCCCACCTCCTGGCAACACTAAGCCAGTATTTCATGCATGCTGAGCTTTTTCTTGAAGCTTATTTCATTAAGTTCTTTTTTTACCTTTTTGTAGTTCTGGAAACCTTGGATTTCCTCAAGCCTACTTATCCTGTCTTTGGTGTGGGTGGTGCCATTTTCATAATTGGAGGAGTAACCTATTTTTAGAATAGGACAGTTTGCCTGGCTGCAGCTGAGACTATAGTTGGTTCAGGGGAAGAAGCTTTTCATAGCAAGGAATATTCTCCTACAAACACAGTGAGAAACAAGGTGGTCCCTTCCTGACTGCTAAGTCTCATTTGTTTCCTATGGTGTGAGTTGTCTGCATGCCTGCATTGTGTGCATGAGAACTCAGTGTTAAGCGAGTTTGTTGGTGCTGCTGTGTCCCCCACAGGATACAAATAGTACTGGTGTGGTTATGGCTGGCTCTGTACCCAAATGGCAAGGTAGCTCCTTATGTAAACAAAGGAAAGAGAAGAAAATGAAGAGCCGGTATTCCCAAATAACTTAATTTATTATCTGACTTCCAAGCTTTTCCATGCTTTCTCTAATGTTAATATAACTTGTAGCCACAGGTCTCTGGAACTGTTTCTCAGGTGCTGTATTATTATAACGGCATTCTGACTGACAAATCAGCTTGAGTGATAATATTATGATAGATGAAACATAATACGAGACGATAATGATAGCTTGCAAAAAGATTTCAAAGTAGCACAGTCGGGGAAATGTTGAGTTTCCCACTCAAGAATGCAGGAGGGAAAAAGCTGTGAGTATGATCAAAATGCCACAGAATGTCAAAACGGTTTAAAACGAGCACTTCACCAAAGTATAATTTTAACAAAACTCAAGAAACGGAAATGTCGTTTTGTGGCGTTCCATTTGTCTTACACAACTCCTTTCTGCTTTCATATCCAGGTCTTTAAAAGCCGGGAAACTAAACTTTGCTGCAAGATACTCATTGAGCCATCGCTATGGTGCATTTCATGGGGTTTTCTCAGCTGGTTATGGGTTATGAAGGGGTCAGGGCAACTTTAACAATGGACTCTTACTTGCTCAGCTAGGTGATATTACTTAATGCTATTACAAGGGCTGTGTGCATTATTTCAGCTCTGAATCACACAACTAAGAGTTAGGTTATTGAACCATGGTTCAACTCCCCAATCAGCTGTGAAGCTCACTTGGTGATTTTGGGCCAGCCACAGCCTTTCAGCCGGACCTACCTCACAGGGCTGTTGTGAAGCTAGAATAGGGAGTGGGAGACCTATGTATGCCTCCTGGGGCTCACTGGAGGAAAGATGGGATGTAAATGTAATAATGGGTAATAAATAGGTAAAAAACAAACATGTCTTTTCTCTTAACCACACCTCTCTCTGTGCTTTACAAAAGCTTCAACACTCCTGTTATGTTAGAGGTTGTCAGTTTGACAACCTTGATTAAAAAGCAAGAAAGAAATACTCTGAGCAGGTGTAATCTCACAATTTAAACTCACTTTAATCATAGGACCATCATGACTGCAGGAATAAAAATTGAATTTATGCCTAGCCTGCTGCCCTGATGCTAAATGCAGTTGCTTGGGAATAGAAAGAAAAATGAAAGAGGATGCTGCGGTGATCAGTACCTGCCCTGCTGGGCCTGGGCACACCCAAGCCAGCCCAGGTACTGATGATGAGTCTGTTTCCACAGCCCCCATCATCTGCAGGCACCCTGGGCCTCTGACTTCAGCTCTAAGCTCTAGCCCTTGCTTCATCACCGACTCTGCCATGTGTATAAATGTCACATGCAGTCTGTCACTATACGGACTGAAATGCAGCTGCATGTTGCCACATGTTGGCATCTGTCTGTCTCGGGAGACAATGAAGGAGTGGGCTTTTGGGGTTGAAGTCACACTGTTGGAAAGTTACAGCGCTTGCTGTGGCTGTAGAGACCGATGTGGGAGAGACATGTTTTGTTACAGCTGGGGTAGATAAAGGCATCCGGTTGCACCGATGCAGGTGTACCATGCCGTTTCTTCTCTTGGTGT